>NC_056749.1:349688532-349861032 GCF_019279795.1 Protopterus annectens
GTGAGGCACTTTCGCAGCCCCTGATACCCGCTACTTCAGATTTGCAGGCCTCTACTGAGACCCATTCATTGTCCGGTATGCCGCGAGATGCTTCAACTGTGGAACCTGTGGAAGTCTCTACCTTGGGTGGGTCTGGAGCCACTGTGCAGGCACTGGCTTCTGAGGGTGTATTCAGGCCTACTGACTTGCATATTAAACCAACACCATCTTTTTTTCAAGGCCTAAAACTCGATCCATGCCTAGAAAACCGACGCCCAGACTGCATGGTCAGGCCTCTATGCCTAAAAAATAAATTATAAGAATGGCTGAAGACCTTATTACTTTAATCAGGGGAAGCCAACCTTCCCCCTCTAAGAGACCTAGGACTAAATTTTCTTATGATTCTTCTGATCAGGATTCTGACATTTCTGTTTTCCTCTAATGACCAGGATTTTACCCTTATCTACCTATCAGGATTCTGATGCAGATGGACTCTATTCCCTCTGCTTCCCCTCCAGAGGATTTCTCTTTTAGTGAAGCCTTGCATACTCTTAGGGAACATTTTCACTAAGAAAGCCAGGACTACTCTGATTCTAAAAAGAGGCTTAGAGATTTCTTGCTCCTGCCCCAACACAGGCCTTTAGCTATTCCCCCTGTACTGGACATTGTTGATGATGCCTTTTTAGAATCTAGCTTGGCCCCTGACTCCTTACCTCCTGCTCCCAGAAAACCAGATAGATATTACAGGGTTCCTGACTCTCACAAGTTCCTCTTTAAAAATCCTACTGCAGATCCTGAGACCATTTCACAGGGACCCAAGGGCATTAAGGCTACTACTGCCAAAAAAAACTAACCCCTCTGATAGAGATTCCAGGGCGCTGGATAGATGGGGTAAGAAGGTTTACACTTCTGCAACTTTGGCCATTAGGGCCTTAAACTGCCAGTTTCATATGTTAAAGTACCAGCAGCATATTACTGGATTGCTTAAACAGAAAATTATGTTGATTCCTGACTGCACTGAAAATAAAGATTTACAGGATTTAATGCATTCTGCTGAACAAGTTGGAAAGCATACTTTTCAATGTGGTTTTGATTCACTAGAGGCATTTTGCAGGACAGCTGCCACTGGGTCTGTACTTAGAAGGCATGCTTGGCTTAAGGAGCAATCTTTGCCAGATCATGTTAAAGCTAAATTGCTGGATGCTCCCTTAAACCAGAACTGCCTGTTTGGCAACAAAGCAGAAGAAGTACTTAAAAAGATGGAGGAAAAAGCTAAATCTATGCAAACTGTTAAAGATTTCCTGCAAGTACAGCCTCCCAGATTTAGTAGGCATTAGCCCTCTAAGAATTGGTCCTTTCCTGCCTCTTCCAGGCCTTGTCAGTCCAAACCCAGAACAGCCAGGCTTCAATCCCAAGGTACGCACAGGACTAAGCAGTGGGGGGCTCCAACTTCCAATGCAGGGAGTAGTAAGACTGCCTCCTATGGTAAACTGTCTCAATGACTTATCTTTCAAACTTCCAAGCCCTGCTCAACTGACTGCTCCTTTAGGGGGAAAGATTGCTCTGCAGACAAAATATTGGGAACTCATTACCCAGGACAAGTGGATTTTAAATATAGTTTCCCAAGGGTACAGATTCCACTTCCACACTTTACCAACCCCAAACGGTTAGCCAGATCTACCCCCAAAATCAGTGCGCAGAGGCTCAAAAGCAAGTTCTCTTTTTCTTAAGTATCAGGGCTATTCATACTGTCCCAGAAGAGGAAAAGGGACAAGGTTTCTACTCAAGACTTTTCCTGGTGCCCATAAAAGACAAGTCCTGGCGTTCTACCCTGGACCTCTCTATCCTAAACACATTTTTGGTGATCCCAAAATTCAAGATGCTAACTCTTCACCAGTTGCTTCTTATGCTAGGAAAGGATGCCTGGTTGACAACACTGGATTTAAAGGAAGCCTACCTGCACATCCCAATCAGGGAATCTTGCAGGAGATACCTACGCTTCAAAGCAGGCTTCATGCACTATCAGTTCTCTGCACTGCCCTTTGGCTTATCTACTGCGCCCAGGGTATTCACAAAGTGCCTAGTTCCAGTCATCGCATTTTGCAGCAAAGAAATATTCAAATATACCCATACATGGACGATTGCCTAATTCAGGCAGAAAGCCAGGCTATACTATTGAATCATCTGGCATTTGTACAAAAATTGCTAACTTCTCTGGGGTACACCATAAACGAAAAGAAATCACATCCTGTACATTGTCAACAAATTGTATTCCTGGGAGCAAGCTTGAATACAACTTCCCAGATGGCTTTCCTTACGCCAGAGAAACAAGTTCATTTGAGAGCCTACTTCAAACTAATGGCCACAATGACCCTGCTAGCTGCAAGACAAATACCGCAAGCCTTGGGTTTCATGGCTTCCTGTATTCTCCTAATTCCATATGCAAGACTGCATATGAGGAAACTACAATGGAATCTAAAAAGCCTATGGTGTCAACATTCTCAGGATCTAAGAGCAATGATTCCTATCATACCTTGCCTACAGATAGAGTTCCTTTGGTGGGCAGAGGCCTGCCACCAAAACAAGGGACTGCCATTCACTTTACCCACTACCACCCAAACCCTAACAACAGACGCATCAGACTACGCATGGAGGGCTCACTTGAGAGGAAAGTGCATTCAGGGAAAATGGAACCCAAGTCAAATGCACCTACATATCAATCAAAAAGAAATGTTAGCTGTACAGAATGCTCTGACAGCCTTCAAGGACCACATTCTTCCAGGACGACTAATGGTAAAGATGGACAACACTACTGTTATGTGGTACATAAACAAGTGGGGGGAACCCACTCATACCATCTCTGCAGACTAGCCATGGCTCTGTGGAACACAGCCTTGAGCTACCAAGTGCACCTACAGGCTCAGTTCCTGCCAGGAAAGTTAAATACACTGGCAGATGAACTAAGCAGAAATCTCATGGACCCACATGAGTGGAAACTGGAACCAAAGACTTTCAACATGTTGATAAACAAATGGGGGAGCCCAGAGATAGACCTGTTTGCCTCCCCCCAGAACTAATAATTGGACAAATTCTGCACAAGGACTCCCCGCAAACAAGCTTGGAAAGTGGATGCCCTGTCCTTCACCTGGAAAAAACTGTCAGTTTATGCCTTTCCTCCTCTGCCTCTCCTCTCCAAGTACTACTAAAGATCAAACAGGACAACCCAAGGATGATTCTGATTGCACCAGACTGGCCATGCCAACACTGGTACCTCCTCTTGTGCAGTGTGTCACTGCTGGCACCATGGCACCTGACTCAGACCCCTACCCTGCTGTCCCAGCAGGAGGGCCAGATTATGCACCCTCAGCTTCAAACCCTGAACCTGGCAGCCTGGCTGATTACCTGATAGCTCTGTTACCATCCCTCAGTAAGCAAGTGTTGGATGTCATTCTGGAGGCAAGGAGGTCTAGTACTAGAAAATCTTATGCTGAAAAATGGAAAAGATTCTGTTCCTGGAACCATACTCAGGGGATGGGCACAGCATCACCCAATTTACCTCAGATTCTTCAATACTTAACTGAGATGCTTCACAAGGGCCTTTTCTTTTCCTCCATCAAAATTCATGCCTCAGCCATTTCAGCTCATTACAACACAGAACCACCCCTCTTCTCTTATCCACTGTTGAAGCCATTCCTCAGAGGGGCCAAAAACGTAAGACCATCCAGGAGAGCCCCTACTTCAGCCTGGGACCTTAACTTTGTAGTGGAAAAACTCACTCTACCTCCTTCTGAGCCAGCTGCAAATGCAGAGCTGAAATTCCTTTCTTGGAAAACAGCCTTCCTTTTAGCCATCACTTCAGCAAGAAGGGTGTCTGAATTACAGGCCCTCATAGTAGTGGAGCCTTTCATCATATTTCATGCGGACAGGGTGTTCCTCAGGACCAGTCCCTCCTTCATGCCCAAGGTGGTATCCAGTGTGGCCCTTAATCAGTCCATTCATTTACCAACCTTCTTTTCAAATCCACAGAACAAAGGGGAATGAATACTGCACTCCTTAGAAGTGCACAGACAACTTAGGTTTTATTTGGACAGGACTAAACCTCTCAGGAAATCTGAACAACTGCTGGTTGCATTTGCTGCAGGGTCAGAGGGGAAGGCCATTTCAAAGCAAACCATTTCTAAATGGATACGCCATTGCATTCATTTCTGCTATAAGCACCATGGAAAACCTATCCCACAGGGGATTAGACCACATTCAACCAGGGCTGCATCTACCTCTACAGCCTTTCTCAGAGGTGTCCCTACCAGGGACATCCTAGAAGCTGCTACCTGGAATTCTGTACATACCTTTGCCAAGCATTACCATTTGCCAATTTTTTTCTAAATCCAGAGCTGGCTTTGCCTCTGCAGTCTTGCAGGGCCTTATAACTGGTCCTAATACTGTCTTATTTCCTCCTCTCATTCTTAGCTTTGGGAATCTACCCAAATGTGATGACTGCAGCAGTGAAACACAAAGAACATAGTACAGTTGTGTACACTTAGCATAAGTGCAGATGTTTGAGTGTATTCACTGTTGCAGTCCTAGTTACCCTCCCTTCAGCCCCCTGACTTCCATTGTCTATACCTCTATTCTTGCTTTCTATGCTTAAAAGCTTTTTGGTGTATTTGCATTTTTGTTGGAGGTGTAACCTTGTATATATAATTGCTTCCCATTATGCGGGCACCTGACATCTGGGGCAAGAAAAACTGATGTAATGGCATTGGCTGCATGCTTTATACCCCTGACTACCTGATGTCATGGAAGATGAGACAGCAACCAATGCAGAACCCAAGACTTTGTTAATCCGGCTGACTCAGGGCTACTGCAAGCAGATAACCCAAATGTGATGACTGCAACAGTGAATACACTCTAACACCTACATTTATGGTAAATGTACACAACTGTACTATCTGTTGATGATTAAAATACTAGCAAACAATCATCGGTGAGAGAGTTAAGAAATAAGGTAGATGAAATGTGGAAAGATGGGTAAAGATATTGATGAAGAACTTGATGACAGAAGCTGGGGGTATATATGTCAGTTGCCAAGATATGCATCAAAGTACAGGAAATTTAGAATGTTCACCTGGAAGTATTTTACAAATTCTTCTATGTGTCTGCGAGGCTAAGAAAGCTATATTCACATGTAGATATGTTATGCAGCAGGTGTTACTCAGGCATATATAGTCCTGTAAATTTTTTGCTCATGCCTAAGACAAAATAATTATAAACCAGAGTTGTACATTATTTAGAGAAGAGCTTGCTAAGGGGTTACCATTTACTAAGACATTGCTTTTTTGATATGATAAACTATTTTTGGCCAAAAACAAACAGATATTAGTACACGGAATAATGGCAATAGATAAGAAAGCAATACATAGGAAGTGACTTGGTGAAGTGATAGAGATTGTGATGAAGTGGAAAAGAAGAAAAGTAGAACAGCAACAATATTCCTGGCATACATTTACATTTGGATTGCCACAGTATAATATATCATATAATTATTATACAGGATGCAATATAATATACCTATTATAGCATATTATATAATATATCTGTAATTAATTAATTGTAATGTAAGGTCTTATGACTAACAAAAATTATTCTTATCATTTAACCTGCTTTGTAGATTTTGTGATTATTGAAGGATACTTTTCTTTTGGCTGATATTGGACTGATTAACAAGGACATTAGAAGTAATTGTGCTAAGCTACTGACTGCCTAATGTGAAGGAATAAAGAAAAAGTGCAATGGAAATGCAGCCTTCTGGAAATACTGTATGTATGACACCTGTAAGCAGAATGGAAGATAATAATTTAGTCTATGATA
The DNA here is from genome assembly GCF_019279795.1 of Protopterus annectens. Lineage (NCBI taxonomy): Eukaryota > Metazoa > Chordata > Ceratodontiformes > Protopteridae > Protopterus > Protopterus annectens. Next base: position 349,694,380 of record NC_056749.1, read on the forward strand.
GTGAAAATCCTTGTGTGTTATTGTTGATGTGGTTTTCATGTTTGTGCTGTTTGTTTGGTTTTGCTATTAATAAGAAATGTGTCATTTTTAATAGGTGTTGTACCATTGCTGTCAGATACAGGGTATTTAAAGTGATACCTTCTGATGTAAATTTATGTAACGTGATGGATGAAAATGTGTCTTTCTGTTATATATTTATCTTGGATGTAATAATAGGACATAAGTCAATATTTTTGAGAGGGTGTAAGCTGGGAATCCAGCAGAAGATATATGTGCATTTTGCAGATGCTGAGATGCAAGCAAATGTTAGCTTATATAAAAAATTGAGGAAGAATAAAGTAGAATCACTACCTGAAGTAATTATGTAACCATGTGATAATACAGTCATTACATAAGCAGTAATTAATTTGCTTTAAAACCCCCTCCCCAAAGTATTTTGCAGAGGTGCCAGGGATATTTGATTTATTTCTTGTTAAGAAAAGCTAAGTTTTAGTGCAGCTAAACTTTTAGAAAACAGTGATGCCGAAATTGGTGGGGATATGAATTAATTATAGCCATTTCTCCCAAATGTATTTTGAATATTTCACTCTTCCTATTACTTTGGAAAAACGGTGCTCTAGTAATTCTACTTTCCCTTTATAAATTACCTCCAATAGAAAGACTTCATCTCAGCTCCTCCCAAGTCCCTACTGTTCTGAAAACCATTGTAACAATTTAACAAAGGCAGCATCCTGACATCTTTAATCTTTTTGAAGGGGCATGGCTTCTGCACTGAATACAACACCAATCAATATTGCTCTTCTCTTCTTCACTAACAGTGTCTGTAATAGTAAAGGATTACCTCCTGCTTCTTTTTTCATAGATCTTGTCAAGGCCTTCAACTCTGTATGGCATCAGCTGTTTATCATTGAACTCTAAAGTTATAAGATGGTAAATCAGTTGATATGTGGATCAGCAACTACTTTACCAAATGCGCCATTAGTTTTTCTAGCTCTGATCATCTCCTGTGTTTTCACCCTTCAAATATTATTGCACTAGGGCACTATCCTTGTGCCAGTAGTATTTTCCTCTTCATAATCTGTTCTAGAAATTTCTGGCATCCAGTCATTACTTTATTTAGATGATATAGGTTCATAGGTAATTACTAGGCTTACAGCTCCAAGAGGCCTTTTAAGCCTAGCCAGATATTCCCATATACAAATGACAGGATAAATTACCCAGAGGCATATAGCTTTATTTAGCTGGCGGAGTATTTACAAGCAGCCCTTGTCCAATAGGGAAATAGGTGTGAGTACACGGGTAAATTTTTGATTTCCCATCCTATAGTTCAGGCTGTGTTTGAATAGGGCAAGGGATAAATTCTGCTTCACATGGATAGGAAACTTGTTTCAAAGTAGGGGTAGTCTCTCAGACATATATTTGTCCCTCCAGCATGTTCTGCTTTTGTTACAAATGAGGTGTAGGTTCTTGGATAAGGTATTTCTAATGCTGTTAAACGTATTGATGTGCAGCAAGTCCCTCTGTACTGGATCAGAAGATGACTTCTAAACCAGGCACAGATCACCTCTCAGTAGTCTGCAGGTGACTGTGAGTCAGTCTGTTAATTTCATGTGGTTTATGTCTTGTATCCTTTTTGTAAAGAACCTTTGTGGGCATTCCATTTGTTGCATATACCTGTTACGATACATACTGATATTGTACTCTCTGATTGATCTAATGAGGGCTGGTTATAGTAGAATAATGACATCTTTGGACCTGGATGCCATACACTTTCTAATGAGTTGTACAATATAGAATGATTTCCTTACAACAGTAGACACATCGTGGTCAAAGGCCAGATCACGGTATGCAAATGTTCTTAAGTCTCTAACCACCCCATCTACTCTTAGGGGTGTATTGACTATGTGGTTTATGGGGGGGGGGGATTTTCTAAAAAAAATGCTATTATACATATTTAGAAATTGCAGGTTTTCATAGGAACCTGCAATATCCCGAAAGGTGTAATTGTAACACTGAGATGGAGGTCTATGTGGCCACGTGCATTTCCTGTCAGGCATTCTATGTGGGAAAAAACACTAGGTGGTTAAGAGACAGGATTGCTGAGCACACCAGGGACATTAAAAACAAGAAAACATCCAGTTCACTTTTCCTACACTCATCTGTATGTTCAAATTACAAAAGATTTTTGTTTTTTGTAATTGATAGGTTCTACAGAGAAGATAGGGGAGGTGACCCCAAGTTAGACACAGAAATCAAGGAAACTAAATGGCAACTTAGACTGAATGCCAAGGTGGAACCTGAAATTAGTGAATATATTTCTATGGCCAGTGTGTTAAAACAAAAGAGAAAACTGTGTTAGGTTATGGACATGCATGTAAGCTTTATGGAATTATTGTTTTTAGAAATATTGTTTATTGTGATTTTGCTAGTTCTGTAAGACTGAGTCACAACAGTACATATATTTGATGTTTAAGCTTGTTGTTATTACAGTTTTGTGAAGTTTTATTCTTCATTTTTCATTTTATTTCATGCATTTTTTTATGTCTGTATTCCTTGACCTAAGTGAAATTACCAACAGAACTGAAAATGTTTAGGTATGGCAAGGGTTACATTTCTGAAGGCACTGGAAAAGAGGAAGTGCTGTATATTATTTAAGGTGTGCTTGAATGAAAGCACATTACTCTGATGATGCTTGTTGAGGTGAAAGTGCATAGTCATAGTGTTTTGGTGTGCCTTGTGTATTAGCATTTAATAAACCAGCATTTTTTAGCATGAAGCTCATGTATGCTGGTCAAATTCTTTTTTGTTTTGTTTTGTTTATTCAAGTTTTTAGTTTTTAAAGTATTTTTGTTTGGTTACTATTATACATTTTTAAGCATTCAGTTTTAGACAATGGCTTTCCACCATGTGGCAAACCCTCTTGGAGGATGAGTTGTCTTTGGGGCACTCTACTTTTGCACTGAGCTTGCATTCATGGAGAAACTTGGTCAATCAGAGACCTTTAACATTAGCTTTAACTAACAAAAAGTAGATGTCAAAAAGGAGCAGCCCCAGCACTGAAGCCTGAAGAACTCTGCTGGTGACTGGTATTTTTGTGGAGGTATATTTCTCTATCCTGACTTCCTGTGGCTTATCCCTGAGCCATTTGGCTATCCAAAGGGTGAAATATGGATTTACTCCTAGCTTTATGAGTTTGTTGACAATGCCGAAATGAGGAATAGTGTTGAATGCCTTGGCCAGGTCAAGATAAGTAGTGTGTACCTCTTTGGCCTCCTTCTTCAGGTTTAACAGGCATGATCTGCACTTGACAAATCCACATTATATTGTATCCAGTGTCTGCTAATTTTCTATGTCTTTATATACATATTTCTTTCCATGACCTTACATATGACACTATTCACACTTAAATCAGTAGATGGCCTGCCCTTCTGCAGTGGGATAATTGTTGTATTCCTCTCTTCACTAGGCATGCAACCTGGGATATTATCAGGGCTCATAGAGTTAGTATTTTTTTTACTTTTGAAGAGCATGTTGAGAACCTGTTGGTAGTGATAGCAGAGGCAGTTATGGTCAGTGGTATCTCCTGGGAGATGTCGGGGTGCAGAAGTGCAAAATTGGAGCTAAATATATCAGATAGTAGGTTAATTTCCTCCCACTCCATATAGATGATTGTTAGGCACTCTGTTCTCTGTAAACTCTGGTCACCCCTATTAGTTTGTTCCTAGGAGTGTATACACTAAATAATTCTAATACCCCCCCCCCCCATCTATAAACTTCAAGCCACCCCTCCCAGGATGAGTTTAAGCACTTGGGACTCAAACAACAAAATTCACCTACAAGCTCTCTACAAACATGCCAAAATGGTTTATAAATTAGAAATTCTGCTACCCCCTATCTCCAAACTACAAGGCACTACTCTGGATGAGTTTAAACACTCAGGACTTGAACAACAAAGTTCACCTGCAAGCTCTCTGCAAACCTGTTAAAGCACTTTATAAATAAGAAAGTGTGTATAAATGTTTTTCTCTTTAATCAGTGATATTTGTAGTGTCCATACCCTGCATCACCCTCCTAGGTTATTTTAATTAAGAATTGTACTTACAGCAGTTTCTGATTCCACTGTGCTTAATTTAGGAGGAGTAACAAACACCCTTAAGCTGTTTTTTTATAAGCTGTAAATGTACCCTTATATACCTTACCACTTTTCACCCAATACTTAACTGACCCTATAACCAGCATGTTAAATAGATTTCCTGCAGCCTCACTGATGTTTTTTTTTCTGAGTATTTACCTGCTGGTTCTTGTTCTCTGGAGTGTCATTTATCCCTGTTTTTATTATTCTTCTTCCCTGTTCCCCTTAACTTTGTTCTAATGCCTCCACCATGATGCTTTTCTCCATTCAAATGCTATCCTAGCTGGCACTATTTTTGTTCCAGATTCTGTAGTCTATTTTTCTTCTCCATAACTTGACCCCCCATTCCACTATCTCTATATTTGAGTCTATTCACTGACACTGTAAACCTGTCACTTTTCCCTGCAAAGATACTTATGGTTTCACTTATTGTTTTATTTTTTCAGCTTCCAGTCTGTTGAGACCTGGGCCAACCTGCTCCATTCACCCTTGTATGCTTGGGCGCACTCCGCTTCTCTACCCGACCCCCATTCCCACTCACCCCTGCATACACTACACTTATACTCTTTCCCCGATAACCACACCCCTTTCCTCACCCAACTTCCTCCCATCCCTGCAGTCAAACTTCACATCCTCTGTACTTTAATCAATCTGTCATATTAAAACCTTTGCATAGTCCCTCCCCCCACCTGTTAACATGCAGGCAATATTTCAAAAACAACTTTATTTCCAAATAAATTGCCAAAATATGTTTCTCCCAAATCTTAAATATTCTAACAGCTTCCTAATTGTTCTCCTTCTCCCACCCAATCTAATTCTTACCTCCCTCACTACTTCATATCAATGCATCCTCACACACAGACACCCTACACTTACTATAATCTACCCCCAAACCAAACTCTCTGCCACCTACTCTTTCCCTATAACCCCATCACTTTTTCTTCATTCTGACACTACCTTGTATAGAATTGAGATATTGTAACTGCCCACACTCTCTCTTAAAACTAAATACAAAACCTACCTCCAAAACAACCACTTTAATTCTCTCAAAATGCAAATTTTAAATCTACTACTATCAGGTGATATACATCCTGACCTAGGACCTAACCACAGCTCCTGTCTCTGTGCTCATTCCTCATACCCCCTAAACTCCAATCCCAGTACTACTTTGCATACATTCACATCCTATTCTATTCTACCGCTGAACATTCAGAATATCATGAATAAAATCTTCCCATTCCATGCCTGGATCTCGCTACACACCCATGACATTCTGACCCCCTCTAAAACCTGGCTTAAGCATCACATATCTGACTCAGAATTTCTTCCCCCAGGTTATAACATCTTCCAGCAAGATAGACTTAAGAAAAAAGGTGTCAGGTTTGCAACTCTATACTCTAATTAGCTCTCCCTCCACCCTCTACCAATCACGCTTCCAAACTTTCTCCCAGCTGAAGTTATGAATTGTCACCTATAAACTGAATAATCATGAGAAACTAGCAATTGCCAACATCTATATCCCTCCAGGAAACAACATCCCTGTCTTACAGCTCTTTCTCTCCTGGATCTGTCAAACTGTCTCATATGAAACTGTTATCTTGGGTGATGTTAACATTTATTGGAATGCTCTTGATACTAATTCCACTAACACCTCCATTAATCTCTTTGGCTTCTCCCAGATAATCTCATCCCCCACTCATCTAAATAAACACACTAACTCTGGCTCCACACTAGATTGGGTCCTTATGTCCAACCCTATCTCCTATCACAACCCCTTCACCCTACCTGATACCCTATGTGACCTCCATCCCACATTCATACTTCGACACTCACCCCTATAACACAAATCCCAGCAATACGAAGACTGCTGTAAGCTCAAACTTTAATCCAGACACTTTCAACCACTCACTCTCTACAATTAACTGGTCCTTCCTCTATGACATCCCCCTGGAGGAAGCTGTCCTGGCATTTAACAACAATTTTCTAGATACACTTAACTCCCTAGCTGCCATGAGGAAAATAAGAATCAAAACCCAATATGCCCCCTGGCTAACACAAGCCACTTGTACACTTAAGCATAAGAAAGACTGTGCATGGAAAAAATGGAAAAAATCTAATACTTCCACTCATCTTCAGTCCTGCAGAGAGCTTAGTAACTTAACTAAAAAAGGGCACCCTTGACAAGAAAAACTATTTCCAAAAACCTCTACATAACCCTCACTCCAACCCCCAAAAATTCTGGCAATCAGTAAATAAACTACTACATCCTGGTAGCCCCTCATCACCAAATACATGCCCTAACACCTTTCTTAATTCCTTCTTCATTGACTCTATTCGCAATCTAACCAAAAATGACACCATCACCTACTCCATTCTCCATCAACCCACTCAACCCCCTTCTCTCTTAAACCCAACCCCACAACTTATATCATGTCACTCCTTAGCAAACTTAAAACATGCTCTCCACCAGCTGATAACGTACTTCCTCTATTCCTAAAATGTGCTGCCAATTCTATCACCTACCCCATCTCCATCTTAATCAATAGGTCAGTCAAAGAAAACACAGTACCTGAAATCTGGAAGAAATCCTATGTCATACCCTTACATAAAGGTGTCAATTCAACTGACCCCCTCAAATTTCAGGCCCATTGCCATTGTATCTCCCCTGTCAAAAATTCTCGAAAAGAGCATCCACAAACAGCTCCTCAATCACCTCTTCCTAGAAAATCTGCTTATCCCTACACAGCACAGTTTCTGCCCACATCACAGTAGAACTACTGCTCTGATATCATTCACTAATTCTATCACAAAATCCCATTACAACAAGTTAGTCTCCTGTTTGTTTCTGGACCTCTCCAAAGCCTTCAGTACTGTTTCCCACCGATTGCTTCTATCCAGACTAACTACCCTTAATCTCTCCAGCTGTGCACTTTCTTGGCTCTCCAGCTATCTCTCCAGCAGAATCCAGGCAATTAAACGGCAGTCTAAGTTTTCTCCTTTCTTACTGGTACAAGCTAGGGTACCCCAAGGCTCCATCCTTGGACTCGTATTATTTAATATCTTTACTAATGACCTACACTCTTCCTGTCCACTCTCATCTGCCATATAATATGCTGATGATTCCACCATCATCACCTTCTCTGACAATATTACCCACCTTCACACCCTCACCCAAGAGTCTTTGCACTCAGTTGAAAATGGCTTACTTCCAACCAATTGCTAGTTAACCCTAACAAAACTTCTCCTCTTCCTCCCTAAATCTCTCCAACATTATAAAGCTACCTTTACTGTATGCTCCCTTAACAACACCATCATCTCTGTTGAAACTCACATCAAATTGCTAGGAGTTATTATCGATGACCAATTGAAGTGCGATCTCCATATTCAGCAGTGCATCAAAAACGCACATCAAAAGTTAGGCCTGCTGTATAGACATAAAACATTCATCACTGATGTCTCTAGGCTCTGTCTTGCACAAGCATTCCTACTCTCCACGTTTCTTTATGCCATCCCTATTCTCTATAATATCCAATCCAATCTTCTGTCAAAACTAGAACTCACCTATAATAAAATTGCAAGATTCGCCTCTAACAAACCCTACTGCTGTCATCACTGCCTTGCCTTGAAAAACCTGCAGTGGTTGGAATTTCATCATCAAATCTTACTACTCCAGCTTCTCATAGCTCATTCTATCTTATATGAACCCTCCTACTTTCTCTCTCTCTCTGCCGTCATCCAGCCCTGTACCCCAACTGTATCCTTTGTAGTTCCTAATAGCATCTTCTGCAAGTCTATGCACCCAACAAAAACACTGGTAAGCTCCTCTACAGCTACTCAGTGGCAAATGCTTGGAATAAATTACCATTAAGTGGTAGACAGATCTCTAACCCCAACTCTTTCAAAGCAACACTAAAGGAAGCTACGTATATCATGGACATGCTTATGCTATGACCCAACTTAATCCACCTCCTCTCCTATAATACTATTACAGGAACCATTTCTCCCACCTCTCTCTGCCTCAGCTTCTAATAATGTCTACTAATAGCCAGTAGTTGTTACAGCTTCCACAGCTGTAGCCTTTGAAACTGTCTCTTGCCCTAGGCTTATCTCCTGTTTATATATTTATTACTTTCTGTTTTACAAACTTATCTATATTTTCTGCATTCTGCTTACTATTGTATGAAACTTCATAGTATGTCATGTTTTCAATTTAATAATCATTTTCTAGCATGTTGTTTCAACGTACATCTCATACATATTGTAATTATTGTAATTACAATAATTACAATATGTATGAGATGTACATATTGTAATTATTGTAATTTTAGTTATAACTCTGTCATGTGATTACTTTTGTTACTTGTACTTTTTGGAGCTTTTCTTCTCGGGCCTCCGCTGAAAAAGGGCTGCTGCCAAGTCAGACTAACCTGGTCAACAAATGTCAAATATATATATATATATATATATATATATATGTGTGTGTGTGTATATATATCTATATATATATATATATATATATATATATATATATATATATATATATATATATATATATAGCAACAACAACTACTGTGTGTGTATATTTCAGTTATGTCTAATAATATATTTTTTGGTGAACACTTATGGTAATATGTTTGATGTAATTTCCTGTTCCTTGTGCAGAGTGTGTTTCATGACATTAAAATAAATAAATAAATAAATAAACAAACATACCTTGGTTTAGACTTCATTCAGCTGTGGCAGTGTCAGCAGCAGTAGAAGTTCACTAGCCAGCTAAAAAAACTGCCACAGGTGTTCATAGGTTCATAGGTTCATAGGTTTATACTAGGCTATCTGCCCTAAGGCATTTATAAGCCTAGCCCAAATTATTGTGGCTTACGCCACCCCTTATATGAAAAAATACTGTGCCCATTAGTTTGTTGTGCCTCTGTCCAGCAGTGACCCAGAGATGATTCCCGGGGTAAACCTACGATCTCCCATCCACAGGTCTAGATTTCTCTTGAACAGAGTCAGCGAGGTGCTCTGCCTCACATGGACCGGGATTTTATTCCACAGCATAGGGAGTCTCTGAGTGATAAATCTATCCCTCCAGCACGTCCTATTTATATCCGTGCTAAGGTTTAAGTCGCTTGCTCTAGTGGTTTTGGTGGATTTGGATTTTTTGAGGTGGAGCATGTCCATTAATTCCGGTTGGACATGGCCTTGTATGTCAGGCACATGTCACCTCTGAGCAGACGGTATGCGACTGAATAGAGCTGGAGTTTCTTCAATCTGGCAGCATATGACAGATTTTGGAGTCCCTTTATCCTTTTGGTGAGGAACTTTTGGGGTCTCTCCAATTGCTGCAGATGTCGGGTGAGATACATCCCGAATGGGGCATTGTACTCGATCATTGGTCTGATAAGTGAAGAGTACAGGGAACAATGACCTCACTAGATCTGGATGTGAATCCCTTCATGATCAGGTGGGCAACGGAGAAGGTCTTTCTAACCACTTTAGCAATGTGAGTGTCAAAAGAAAGGCCACTGTCAACCTGGGTCCCCAGGTCCCTGATAACCTCTTCTGTGCTTAGTGGATTGCCACCTATATGGTAGCTTGGGGTTACCTTGTTTTCCCGAAGGGTATGACTATACATTTTTGGCGTTTAACTTCAGGCCATGGCTCTGGCACCAGCTATCTGTTTCCGTGAGTCCCTTCTGAAGGATATCAGTGTCCGATGCACTTTCCACTATGGCCCAGTTTGCAGTCATCTGCAAACTTTGTCAGCCAAAGTCCTCCCATGTTGGCCTGTACTTCTGAGAAGTAGATGCCAAACAATAGGGGCCAAGGACCGAGCCCTGTGGGACACCACTTGTGACCGGCTTGGAGTCTGACACAGCGCCAGCAACTCTAACCCTGTGGGTTCTGTCCTTAAGCCAGTTTGCAACCCATCTTGTGACATATGGGTTTACATTTAAGCTGGTAAGTTTTTCTACAATACCCGAGTGGGGTATTGTGTCGAAAGCCTTTGCAAGGTCAAGGTAGGCTGTATGGACTGCCTTTCCTCATCAATGGCCTTGGTGACTATTTCGAAGTCGACCAAGTTCAAAAGGCATGATCTTCCCTTGACAAAGCCAAACTGGGTCGGGTCCAATGTCTGCAAGTCCCCTATATCTTTGTTTATGAGCTCCATTATGATCCTCTCCATAGCTTTGCAGACTAGACTTGTTAAGCTTATGGGGCGGTAATTACCAGGGTCCGTAGAGGCGCCACCTTTGTGGAGTGGGACCACAGTTGCCGTCGCCACTCCTTGGGCACGATCCTGTGGTAAGGCTGAGATTAAACAGCTGCCTTATGTGCGGGTTTAATTCCTCATTTAGCTCATGTAGCACACAGCCGGGGACACCATCCGGTCCCATTGATGCTGTGTTTTTAGCTTTAGAGAGAGCAGCTTTCACCTGCGCATTTGAGATGTCCGGGAGGCTACACTCGGCTGGGATAGTTATCTCTCCTTTAGGGGAGAGGGGTGAAGTTTGCACTGAACCTGTCTGCCAGTATGTTGGCAATGTCTGTGGGTTCAGTGATTTTTGTATCATTTTGGACTAATTCTGAGCATATCTGTGAGTTTCCACCCAGGTTCCTAACATAGCTGAAAAAGGCCTTATGATTGTCCTTTGAATCCATGGCAATTTTTCTCTCAAAATTGGCCTTAGTTGATTTTATGAGTGCTCGTATTTTTTTACTAATAATGATCAGGGGTGACTTCCCTTTTATGGATTTTGTTCTATCATGTAATAGCTTTCTCCTCTTATTGTAAAGTTTGTTAATGGCTGGGGTCCACCAGACTGGACGTTTGCCCTTTGTGGAAAGAGTCTTGGTTTTATTTGGGATTGCCTGATCCATGCAGTCCTGGAGGTGTTCATAGAAGGCATTTGTAAGGGCTTCCGGAGCTTGGGTTGTGGTTTCCTCTGACTCAGGGGCCTTGAAGGATACCACACCAGTCTTGAGTAGTGTGAAGTTTGCTTTAGAGAAGTTCTTCACTATGGTCTTTTTTGTTTGGGGTGGGGGCGGGATGTGGATTTCCAGTGAGATTAGTTTATGATCAGATCTCACCAATGAGGGATATACTTCCGTAGTGGAGCATTTTGTCCCCATGTTTGTGACAATGAGATCTAGTATATTTTCTCCTCTCGTGGGAACAGTGACTAGCTGTTCCATGGCATTTGAATTTATGAACTCCAGGAACCGTTGGGCTAGAAAGTTAGGGCTTGAGTAATGTTCCCAGTCTATATTCGGGTAGTTGAAGTCACCCAATATGATGGTGTTTGGAGATACATTTATACCCTCCAGTGTCTTCAGGAAGGCTGTGTGGGGTTCCTGAGTTTGAGAGGGTGGCCTGTAGCATGCTACAATTTGTAGAGCAGTTTTGCCTATTGTTAGTTGCACCTGGATGGTTTCCGAAGCTTCATGCGTTGTCACTAACCTGTAGGTGTGAGTATCCTTTATGAATATGGATACACCCTCCTTTTGTGGAGTGGTCCGGGTTTTGGGGCCGGAACGCATGATATGAGGTAAAACCAAATAGTGCCGGGGTGCTCTCAGGAGCCTTGAACCAGGTTTCAGTTACAGCACAGACATCGATGTTCTCCATACTGAGAAGGGCCTCGAGTGCGTGCATTTTGAGATTTAGACTTCTGGCATTGAGCAGCATTACCCTCAATTTCTTCCCATTTTTGTTTTCTAGGGTGGTAGGTTTAGAATTTGAGCCTTGCCTAAAAAAGGCACTATGGGGGTGGCAAGAGCCTTAGCCAATATCCGGAATCCCAGGGGTGACAGGTGCAAGCCGTCCCTTGCGAAGCAGCGTGGCTTGTCAAGCATGTCATCCCAGGCAGACAGACACTGGATCCCCTTTGAATGACACCAGACATTAAGCCAATTGTTAAAGCTGATCATCTTGTCTCTATATTGTGGCATCATTCTTGGTGAAGGAAGTGTGCTTATTCATCTGTAAGATTATTCAGTTTGTTTTTAGACTGAGATCAGGCTATAAGCATCTATTTCCTGTGCTCAGACATTTTTCTAATAGGTTATGGGCCTAGACACCTAGACACCCTGGCATCCAGATACAACCAGCTACAGCAAATAAGTGCAAAATACAGTGACAGATACAATTAGGAGAAAAATTGCAAAGATGGCTACCAGCTCTTCTTCATCAAAGCTTTCAGTGTGAATCTGATGAACCACAACTACCAGTCTTGGAAATTCAAGATGAGGATGCTTTTAATAAGAGAAGGTACATGGAAATGTGGAAATGAAGTCAGACAGACAGAACCAATGGATGAGTGGATAGAAAAGGATCAAAAAGCTCAGAGCACGATCTTCCTTTGCATAGATGATTAAATTATACATACATACAACTGTGAAACATTTAAAGAAGTGTGAGACAAACTGCAAATGCTACAGGAAAGAGCTAATCTCAGCAGTAAACTCTAATTAGAAAACTATATCAGACCAAGTTGATGAAAGACTAGGATATGCAGGATTATATAAGGCTTACCTTAGAAATGATTGAAAGGCTGAGAGGTATTGGGGAGGATATAAAAGACTTTCACATTGCAGCACTTTTACTTAGTGGTCTACCTGACAGTTATGAGACACTTGTTACAGCACCTGATGCACGTCCAGATGATGACCTGACATTACAGTACATTAAAGACAAGCTAGTGGATGAATACAAGTGCAAGACAAAAAGGATAACAGTAAAAGTATGTCCAGTACACAGGCTGCTTTAAAGATGAAAAACAGAAATAAAAACAGTAATATGCAGCTAGAAACACGTAACTGCTTTGTGTGTAAAAATCCAGGACACATAAAGGCAGACTGCAGAATTCGGAAAGCTAGAATGCAAAGACAAGCAAAATCACAACAAGCTAAGAATGTCAAGGAAGAAGCAGATGTCACTTCAGACACTGATTATGCATTTGAGTCCAAATGTAGTGCCTCATCTGTTCCGGCATGGTGTTGACTCAGGAGCTACAAGTCACATGACCAATGACAGAAATTTCTACACTCAACTCTATCAAAAAAAAACCCAGAAAAAAGTCACCGCAGGTAATAGTCAGAAGGACTCCGAGATGGTTTTATTTACTGTCCTGTCTCTCAGAATATCACCAGAAAGATACACATGAGAAATGTTCTGTATTTGCCTGATCTTGAAAGTAATCTATTGTCAGTGAAGAATGTTACAAACCAAGGCAACATAGTGATTTTCCAATGTGACAGTTGTGTCATCACAAAAGGGGATTGCTTATTCGCAAAGGCCAAAATCACAGATGAGCTGTATCAGCTGAACTGCAGTGAAATGATTAATACAACCAAAGAGGAAAAACATTCAAACTGCATTCTCACTTGGCACAGACATCTTGATCACAGGAGTCCTGACACAATAAAGAAAGTAATTGAGGATAAGTATGCAAGTGGTGTAAAAATTGGCCAGTGTGATCAAATAATGAAATGTACGAGCTGCATTATGGGAAAAATGATGAGAAGCCTTTTCCAAAGCAGAGCAACAGCAGGGCTCAAAAACCTCTGGACTTAATTCATTCAGATCTTTGAGGACCAATGAAAAACATAAGAAAGCGACTACCTTATGAATTTAATACTTCTAAAGAACAAATCCAATTACTGGATAATCTTTGTAACACCTCAGTCAGACTAATTAAACCTGACAAAGGGGGAGGTCTGGTTATTCTTGATAATCAAACATATAAGGAGAAGATGTGTTCTATTTTAGAGCCACCTGCATATGCTGAAGCATCTTTCAATGAAGTACAAGGAGCACACAACAGAATAAGAGGGTATTTTCGAGATTTATTTCTCGAAAATAAAATAGACCTAGACACTTACAACTACATTGATATGACATTGCCAAAAATTCCTGTTATGTTTGGCATACCCAAGGTACATAAGGATTTGAACAACCCGCCTATGAGGGCTTTAATTGATGGAAGGTCATCTATGACGTACTCTAGTGCTAGGTTAGTTGAAAAACTGTTGTCAAAATATGTAGTATACTTACCTGGAATTTGTAAGGACTCCTGGTCTTTTTTAGAGGCTATTGACAGTCAACCCTTCAGCAGTGAGGTTAATTTCCTCACTGTTGATGTGGTTGACTTGTATACGTCAATCCCTCACCAGGAAGCCCTTGAATGGTTAGCCCTTCTCCTCTTTGAACTTGGAGCTCCAAAGAATGAGATTGATATTATCACCGAAATTTTGGACATAGTGTTGTCTTTAAATTATTTTACCTTTGATAAGAAGTATTATTTGCAGAAACAAGGAGTAGCCATGGGCTCTCCTTGTGGCGCATCGGTGGCTTACTTTTTCATGGGCTATTGGGAAAAACATTTTGTTTTCTCATCAGCTGACCTTGTGAAACCAGTTAAATTCTACACAAGATACCTAGATGACATCTTCATTTTATTTGAGGGTGACAGTATTATGGCCGATAATTTTGTGTCTACTATCAATAGTACTACGGAATTTCTTAACTTTACTTACAATTTTTCTATGTCGGATATTGACTATCTGGATGTGAAACTCTTGAAAGATTTTCAATCTCAAACTTTTGTTTCAAAGATTCATCGAAAACCAACGTACTGCAATTCCTTCTTGCATTTCTCTAGCCATCACCCCTATAGACACAAAAGAGCCATTGTTAAGGGGCAATTTGTTAGAGCAGCAAGGATGTGCAGTACGTTGGAGTATTTTCATGAAGAATGTAACTTACTAACAGACATGTTTGTTAATAGAAATTATCCGGTACAGTTTATTGATGAACTTTTTAATGAAGTAAACACAAAAAGAATTAATGGATTCTTTAAGGCCATTTTATCCACGAAAAACCCAGTTTGCGAATTGCAACCTACTACTGTAGGGACACCTACTTTAGAATGTACCTTTGATGCTGATGTTGAAAGTAATAGTACAAGAACTCCTTTTGATCCATCTTTGAGTTATGTCACCACATACAGCTTTGATTCTAGGGAAATAGTTACAATTATACGGAAAAACTGGGACTTTCTCTTAAGTAATCCCACTTTGACAGATAAATTTGGACTATTCCCTAGATTTGTTTTTAAAAGAAATATTAACTTAAAAGAGTTATTGCAGAGGGACTTCTCTAATAAATATTACAATAAGAAGTTGGGTATGTACCCATGTGGTTTTTGTAACAGGTGTTACAAAATCAGATCGGGTCAGACATTTATTGTGAGAGACAAAAGGTTCACTATTAAGGTCCCCCTTAATTGTGAAAGTAAGTCGGTAGTGTATGTGGCTTTGTGCGATTGCTGTCCTTCTTTCTATATTGGAAAGACTGATCGTAGGTTACGCGATCGCATGTACGAACATTTGTACGCTATTAAAAATAGAAATGACAGCAACGCCCTAGCCAAGCATATCATTGACCAACCTGGGCATAGTTTTTCATTTATGGCTATTGACCAAACAAAAACACCCTTTAGAGGTGGCCCAACCCCACTATTACTTGAAATTTCAGAGTTAGAATGGCAATTTAGAACAGATGCCTTTCATTTTCCTGGACTGAATGAGAACTGTAATATTTTACCAGTTCTAAAAATGAGAAGTTACTTACGATGATTCACTGATATATATTTATTTTTCAATGTCAGCCTTGTCTATTTTACTTATAATACCTACTTACTAAACACACTTAGTTGTGGTTTGAACCCATAAGTACTTCATTAAGTTTAGGTGACCTTCTGATACTGTAATAATGTCTATTACCATTTGTTTATGCTTAACAGATTTTTAATGACTGATACAGGGTCGTATAGGTCTTTTGTATAGGTTTTTTGTAAATGCCTGGGCATCCCTACCAACTACAGGTTCTTTGAAAATGTCTGGACATTTTTTAATTTTTTAGACTCTGATTATATGACCTATCAAGTTATATCTTGAATATGTGATTATATATATGTATATATATATATATATATATATATATATATATATATATATATATATATTTTTTTTTTAGAAAATATATAATAATCTTTTGAAAAACGTTTTATGATATGTTTTTTGTTGGAGTTTTTATATTGTCATATATTACATTATTATACTTGTAAAATTTGTAAATTGAAAGTATTTTAATTTACTAATGACATCACTTCCTTTCTGTAATCAATATATGGTGTACTTAGTTATTTTCATTAAATTTTTCTCTGAGGAAGCCACGCCAGTGAGCACGGCGAAAACGCTTCTAATTAAACTTGCGTTCAGAATTTCAGATTTACTCTTGTTGGCTTTTTTAGCTGTTGGAGCATTTGTATTACTTCTGTTGCTGGAACAAGGTGACTGTGGTTACTCGTTTTTTACCTGGTTCGTTGCTTCTTGTGTGTTTTACCTAATAGTCAGAAGGACTCCGAGATGGTTTTATTTACTGTCCTGTCTCTCAGAATATCACCAGAAAGATACACATGAGAAATGTTCTGTATTTGCCTGATCTTGAAAGTAATCTATTGTCAATGAAGAATGTTACAAACCAAGGCAACATAGTGATTTTCCAATGTGACAGTTGTGTCATCACAAAAGGGGATTGCTTATTCGCAAAGGCCAAAATCACAGATGAGCTGTATCAGCTGAACTGCAGTGAAATGATTAATACAACCAAAGAGGAAAAACATTCAAACTGCATTCTCACTTGGCACAGACATCTTGATCACAGGAGTCCTGACACAATAAAGAAAGTAATTGAGGATAAGTATGCAAGTGGTGTAAAAATTGGCCAGTGTGATCAAATAATGAAATGTACACGCTGCATTATGGGAAAAATGATGAGAAGCCTTTTCCAAAGCAGAGCAACAGCAGGGCTCAAAAACCTCTGGACTTAATTCATTCAGATCTTTGAGGACCAATGAAAAACATAACTCCAGGAAAGAAGGGGTATGTTCTTACTTTCATTGATGATTACTCCAGGTACATCATATTGTACCTGTTGCACAACAAGGATGAAGTGCCAGTGAAGTCAGAACAGTATCTAGCTCAAGTAAGTAATACATTTGACAGAATGCCCAGATGCAACGTACAAAGAATGGATATGAATATACAAGTGCCACTACACAAGCCATTCTAAGAAAACATGGAATTATGTTCCAGATGACTGTACCATAAACCCACAATAAAATGGGGTCATAGAGACAGAATGAATCTGACTATCTATGATAGTAGAAGGGGCACGCTTTTCGATCCTGATATGCTAACCACATACTGAGGAGAGGTTATCATGACTGCATGCTATCTCCACAATCACTTGCCAGAAAAACAACAGAGAAAACTCCATATGAACTGTGAACAGAAAGAAACCAGATTTGAGACGCATCAACATTTTTGGAAGTAAAACCTATGTGCACATTCCAAAGGAAAAATGTGCAAAATGAGATCCATGTGCAAAGGAAGGTGTACTTGTGGATTACAGTGAGTCTCAAAAAGGATATGGAATTCTGCATCCAGACGCAAACAAGTTAACAGTCAGCAGAAGTGTGAATGATGACGAAAGTTCTGTGTGTTCAACGTTTCAGGAACTGACACAAACTGTTCAGTCTGAGGAAAAATCCACATCCTTGTCACAAGAAAAACAAGAACAAAGCTACACGGAAATAGAAATTACTGCAGGCAATTCAAAAACTGATAAAGAAGATGCTGAACCACAAATGACTTCAGTCAGGAAATCAACAAGAAGCAATAAAGGTATTCCACCTAAATGTTTGTCTTGTAAGGCTCACACAGCAGTTCAGGCTAAGCCAGGTTCATGGGAAGAGATACAAAAACTACCACCACATGTGAAGCAAATGTGGATTAGAGCTGCTGATGAGGAGATGACATCACTCAATGAACTCCAGACATGGAAACTTTCAGAGTTACCTCACTGTAAACATATAACCAGATGTAAATGGGGTTACAAAGCAAAATGCTACTCTGAAGGAAAAGTTTGTAGGTACAAGGCAAGGTTAGTTGCAAATGGATACTCACAAAAATTTGGTGATGACTATGGATTCTCCTGCTGAGAAGCCTCTGTGGTTTCTCCAGCTGCTGAATGTCCTTTGCAAGGTACATGCTGAATGGGGTATTGTACTCAATAATGGGCCTTATAAGGGAAGAATACAGGGATATTATGACCTCCTTGTCCCTGGATGAGATACTCTTACTTATTATGAGGTGGGGCATGTAGAAAGCTTTCTGTAAAATGGAAGCAACATGGTGGTCAAAAGTCAAGTTGATATCAACCCCTGTGCCCAAATCCCTCACGAATGATTGTGTGCTTAGGACATTTTTATTAATGTGATAATTTGTGGAGATGTCACTCTCCTCAAAGCAGATAATGATGCATTTTTTGGTATTCAGCTTGAAGCCATGTTTCTGGCACCAGCTATTTGTTTGGTTGAAACCCTCTTGGAGGCAGTCCACATCACTAGGGGAGTTGATGACCATGCCCAGCTTATAGTCATCTGCAAACTTGATCATCCATAGCCCACTGGTTTTGGCCTGACCTCAGAAAAGTATATCCCAAATAACAGAGGCCCCAAGACCGAACCCTGGAGTACACCTCTTGTTACGGGTCTACTGCTTGAGGTGACTTCCCCTATTTTGACTAGGTGGGTTCTATCAATGAGCCAGTTAGCTACCCAGCTGGTAACATATGGATTGATGCCTAGTTGAGAGTGTTTATCTATTATGTGTGAGTGGGGAATAGTGTTGTAGGCTTTGGCCAGGTCAAGGTAGGCAGTGACCACCGTCTTCCCCTCGTCCATGGCTTTGGTGTCTCAAAGAAGTCGACCAGATTTAACAGACATGACCTCCCCTCGATGAAGCTAAATCATGATGCTAAAAACATAAATCCATATATCTTGCTTTAGACTGCAATCAGGCTGTAAGCATCTATTTGCTGTGCACAGAAGATGTTTTTTCTAACAATGATTCCATTAAAATTAGTTCAGCACACTTTTGTGTGTTAACTTTAAGGCTGCATACATAGCTGACAAAGGTTTTATGATTATCCTTTACCTGAGAGGCTATCTTTATGTCAGATTTGGATTTAGTGGATTTGATAAGAATCTTGAGTTGCTTATTAATTTGTTGGATTTTTTTTTCTTGCTTATCATTGGACTTCCTGGAAGTGGTCATGGTTTTCTTTATTCTGTTATATAACTTGTTGATATTGGGATTATACCAGGGTGGTTTATTCTATCCATTAGTCCTATGCTTATTTCAGGTTGGTACAAATGCCTCATTGCAGTTGTTTATATGATGGTATAGAATTTATATGAACAATTCCACATATCCAACTATGTTCATGCAGTTTGGGTGTCACTCAGTAGAAGATGGTTTGCTCTGAAATATTTTTTAAATACACTAGGAATGGATGTGGTGACAGGCTTTAATTTATTTCAAAGGAGACAAATTTATGATCTCACCTGACAAGTGATGATGTAACCCACTTGTGAGTGCAAAGTTTCCCCATGTTTGTGAGATTAGGACGTAGGCAGCTTTAGTGGGGTATGGACTAGCTGGCCCAGAGCAATTTTGCTGAAAAAGGTTAGGAATCTTTTGGCCTGCACATTGGATGCTGTGTAAATTTCTAGTTTTGTAGTGGAATAGTTGAAGTCACCCAGGGCTATAGTGTTGGGTTAAAAACAGAGAGGCTCCAGTACATTTAGGTATGCAGTATGGGTGTCCTAGGTTATAATGGGGGACCTGTAGCTCGCTGATGTGGTCTGGAACTTTGCATGTGGTGAGTCAGAAATGAAGTAGT
This sequence comes from Protopterus annectens, assembly GCF_019279795.1. Lineage (NCBI taxonomy): Eukaryota > Metazoa > Chordata > Ceratodontiformes > Protopteridae > Protopterus > Protopterus annectens. The sequence goes on from NC_056749.1 coordinate 349,714,326, forward strand.
TCAAGTGGGTCTTACTACTTTACCAGTCTTGAAGTGTGGCTGTTTTGTTGAATATTGAGGCACCTCCATTTTTTGTCTTTTCTCATATAGTAGCTGACCTAAGTGTTGTGGAAAGCATTTTAGCCTTGCACTACCAGGCGCTTTGCATGGCTTTAAGCCATGTTTCCATAACTGCACAGATATCGACATTCTCCAGGGTAAGTAGGGGGCACTGAGTTTCGTTACTCAACATTGAGCAGTAATACCTTCACGTTGTCCTGGATTTGTTGTGCTTTGTTGGAAAGTTTAGCAGGTTTGCATTGCCTAAAAAAGCACTATGGGGTGGACAATGTTTTAGCTAAAATTTGAAAGCCTAAAGGTGACCAGTATAGACCACCCTTGGTGAAGCAGTAGAGTCTGTGTCAGACATACTCTCCCATGCTGATAAATACCCCCCCCCGAATGATACCAAAAACTAGGCCAATTGCTAAAGTCAATTATCTTCTCTTCATATTGCAGCATCATGATCAGAGAAGGTAGAATGCTGCTTAATGCTAGACTCATACCAGCCTGGGACACACAGTCCAAGAGTTCCATCATGTCTCTCTTTGTATGTTCCAGAGAGGTCACTTATACCCATGTTTACAAGTCATATTGGTACTTGTGATTCTGTGACCTGAGTGTGTGCATCATCTGGTGGATCCTGGCACCTGATAGGCAGCTGACAGCGACTCTTTTCTTGCTCAGTTTGGTGAGTGGAACATATATGTTTCACAAGGGAGTCACATATGACTAAAACATTAACTTTTGTGGAGGTTTGCTGCATGAGCTTGTGAGTTGAGACATCATGCACTGAAGCTGTATGTGTTATTGTAGGTGTTGACTGGTGGAATGTTTGTGAGGACGCTGAGGAACTCTAATGTTATTGCTACATCTAGGAAACCTTTGTGGTTTGGGTAGATTACATTTTAGGGCCTCAGCATGTGTATCTATGCTTCTCCTCCAATAACAATGTATATTTACATCTCTCACATACTGTATCTGATCGGTTGTCCATAAACATGAGATAATTGCTACATTCTCTCATGATGCCCATATCCAACAAGCAGGCTAAAGAGACAGAAAGAAAGCAGACATCTGTGGTTTTAGGTACTCTACAAGTCAACAAACCCATTGGCGTGATATTTGTCTGTGTGTAAACCACAGTAGTGGGGAAGTTGAGGGGGGTTTCAGCAGATTTGCTTGGATGCTGTTGAACTAAGAACACTGCTGTATGCACAAGCCAAGTGCTTGCATTGCAACCAGGTACTTGGTGATTATCTGAGGCTGTTTATATAGAAAAAGTTGGATTCTAAAAGCTTACCTCTATACAAGGCAGTGCTCACTGCCACTGTGTGAAGGTAAGCATCTCACAAACATGACAGCTTTATACAGGTGTAGAAAATGAATAAACTATAGCAAACTAGATTACTGGCAAATCACAAACAATTTGAGGTTTCTACAGTGAGAAACTACTCTCTTCTGACACTAGAGTGCAGCCCTTTATCTTCCTAATGTAAAACCACTGTAACAGGGTGAGTCCACCCAAAAGTACAAAATACAGCAATCACCACAATAAGTAAACTCAGCAGTCTTAGAATTTACAGTGCGGAAGTGTAGAACCTAGTAGTTGATACAGTGATACTCAACAGTACTTTAAGTTAAGGAGGAGTGAGTAACTAAAAACATAATGCAAAAATATTATAGCAGCAACTTAAAAATAACAAAAAGTGCAATTTAGCAATGCAGAGTACTTACACAGTCTGGGTGGCTTTGAATTGAAGAAGATACACTCAAATCACAATAGCATGGTTGACAAGCATTGATAAGCTCTGCATAAATGAGTAGGCACAAAAAATGAATAAACAAGTAAACTAGCCCACTGGCCAACCACAAGCCACAAGATTCTACAATGATCCTCTGTTCGTAACATGTATGATAGTTTCCATATTGTGTGTAAAGTCTACCTAGCACTGATCCCTCCACAGTCCAGATTTAAACTTCTCTACATTAAAATCTTTACAACCAAAGCTAAGATCCCAACCTCAAAGCAAAAACTGAAAAATGCTACCTCATCCTGGAACGCTACTTTTCCTCTGGTTTTAACGGAAATTTTGAAACAGTCTTTTAAGTATCTTAAATTTTGAATCTGTCAGATTCTAAAATTTACTATACATGTAAACCACCTCCACAAAAAAAAAAAAAAAATCTTCGAATGCTTTCTGACCGAAGTAATAAAACTGACAATTTCCCACAAGGCTATGTTATCCGTCTTTAGACTATGTCTCCATATCACTACAACATTATCCTCAAAATTTAGTACATACAAAGCCATGGCTACTGTATCCTATTAAATGTATTGCATCTAACATACTTCTGAAAACATCTGTCTAAACTAAAATGGCTATGAGCTCTAGCGCAGTCCAACTATACCATATTTGTTCTCACATTCAGTTTCCTCTTCTTTTCCTACTACCGAACATTAACTTATGGTATTAATAAAGAAAGTTCTAAACACTCACTTAGATACTCACCCGTTTCACTCATAATACTTCTCATAAGTTCCACTACACCAGAAAAGAATTTAATATATACAGACCCATAATATGGGACAAAATCCCCAACCCCTTCTGCACAGTAAATAAATCAAGATCCTGAAAAGTTGCCTTCCCTTATTAATTTTGTCTATCATTTCTTGTACACGTATCTTTGTCTTAACTAATAGTTTCAGTTGAACATTCTCTTCCAGTCCTCTGTTATCCTCTTCTATTCTTTGCAAGCATTTCTTTATACTCAGACCAATTTTACCACCTGACTATCACAACAAATGTCCAATTTCTTCTTGCATTTTCACATACTCCCCATGCATTGATTATCTAGCATTTACACACCAGTTTCACTTTTATCTTTGAGTAAGTAAATATACATTTTTTTATAAAGTTGTTGAATTTTCTAATAATACCAGTTCCCCCACTCATTGCATTCATGTCATATCTCCTAGGCAGCCAGATGTGGCTTAAAATCATATTGTATTAATTAACCCACTGTGTGTTTATTTGTAATTAGATATTATTTACTTTTATGTATGTACATATTGTGAATGTTTCTTATATATCAGAGCATTCTTGCCATCCATTGAGTCACGGCTGAAAAACTCCATTGAACTGGTCCATAAATCTTGTAACTAGTGTGGTTGTGATATAACTGAAGTGAATCAAAAGGTAATTTGAACAAGGAACTAAGGAAATACAAAATGTAAATCCATTGTAACTGATGGGAGCCATTTGTTTTGTTGATGAAAATGCAATCAAGACTTGTATTGGGGGACTTAGTACATTGAGTCTCATTTCACTGTTATACTTAATGCTAAGTCTGAGATCTCTAAACTTTGTGAGCATAAAGTTTCCTTTAATGCAGAAAATGAGCAACCCTAGAATTAGTATATATAGAATCATATGCTTTGAATCCGCGGTGGTGGTGCTGCGGTAGCATTGTCGCCTCACAGTAAGACGCTGTCCGGTTCGATTCTCAGCTAGAGCATCTTCTGCGTGGAGACATGTGTGAATGGGCATACCTTCATTGAAGGTTGTGCGTCAGGGCTGGTAACTCAGCACGTAAAAATCAACTACCAATCATTAGCGGACCGGAGTTCCGCTGTGGTGACCCCTAACCGGGAAAAGCTGAAAGACACAGCAGCAGAATCATATGCTTTGAGGGTGCAATGATGATTGCTTCCTCTCTCTCTCTCTCTCTATATATATATATATATATGTGCACGCGTGTGTGTATGTACATATATAGGTCCACTTTCAGATCTCAAAATACTGAAATAATCGAATTTCTGTATTTCAAGACGAGAAATTTGAAAACCCACTACAACGCAAAATTTAAAAAAAAACTAACGTCACAATACTGAAACTTCATAATACTGAATTTTCAGTATGTGATGCTCTGTTTTTAATGCACCATTCACCACACAAAGAAAAACACAAACATGACCATCCACCCTAAACCAAAACAAGCCAACACAACACACACACCAACAAAACCCAAATCTACATATAAGCAGGGGGCAAGCCCCGTTGCACACCCACACTCTTGCTACTTATATATACCAACTCTGAGGTTGTACTACCACAAACAACAGAACAAACCCACTGCTATGTGCCCTGCACTTCCACTGTACACTTTCACATGGAGAGCTGCGAAAAACACACATACCTCATATGTACAAAAATCAACACTTACACCCACACGCACACTCACTTCCCTACCCGAACCTACTTCTAAAAGTTCCAAAAAAATTAAAAAATAAAACATTTCTATCCAAAACCCATAAAAAACACAAACCTACCTATTTCTGGACATAACCACACATTGGACACCATTTCTAACCCCCAGAATACACTACAGCTTAAAGAGACAGCACACAATAGACTACACACCACACCACAACTACTGCTAATTTGGAAATCTAACATTCGATAAATGCAATTTCGAATAATTGCACTTTCATTATTTTTATCTCAAAATACTGAAATTCGATATTTCAGTATTTCGAGCTTTGAAAGTAGACCCATATTAATGACCAAGATGGTCTGTTACTTCATCATTAAGAGGCACCTTACACTTTTTGTAGCAATTTAAATATGTAGGTTGCCATCTCAATCCACAACTTCTTTCTTCTCACATCTAAATTATGTAATAACTAAACAAAAGAGTCTCCTAGCTATTAGCTATAGCGTCTTCTACCTGTTAACATCCAAGACAAGAAGCACTATCACAGCAGGTGTACTTCTGTCATCACTAGAATAAGGAATACTCACTTGTAATTGCAGCAGTTTCCACTCACAGCAACAGACTTCAAACTGTACTGAACAAATTATATAGATTTATATATACGTCACAAAGTTTGAGCACCATTGCATCTTCCTCACAAAGATAATAGTTCTACTTCTCACACTGAGGATGATTATCTTCCTCTTCACTGGTATACAAAATCTTTAACCTTAATCCCCACTAGGTTCCTTCATTAACAAATAAATGAAACTTTCACCCAGTGTCTTTTGCATGCTTCATTCAAATCTCTGTATGCTTTCATCAGCACCCTGCCTCTGCCTGGTGTCATTTTTGCAGAGGATTAGACCAGACCACCTGTGGTCTCAGCGGCTTACACCTACCCAACCCTCACTGGTTCCTTCAGTGTCCAGGAACACTAGATGAACTTTACTTGCCATGTCTGCAGGCAAGTTTTCATCTCCCCCTGCAGAAGAAGCAATAGTCAGTGTGTCACTCATGGTATGCTAATACTAATGGAAACTCGCGTGGTTCTTTAAAACTATCACTGAATGACTTCACTAGTTTGATGTCAAACACTTCAGTCTTCTCACACCAGGCTATTTATCTGAAGGCTTCACCACAGCATTCTTCTCCTATGGAGACCCAAGTTATGGGACCCAGTCCTGCAGAACATCCGGTCCTTACCCATACTGCTCCAATTGTAGTCTCATCATAACACAAATCATTGTTATGCAGCTGTTGGGATAAATAAGTAGTTTCTACAGCTTGTTTATGTGTTAAGGTTAAAATCCTATTACCTGACTAGAACAAGTGTGGTGTTTATTAATTGCAGAACTGTGCATAGTTTTGTTTGCAACTGTTACTGTATTGTGGTTGCACTGTTACATTGTACTACTCCTACTGTATAACTTGTGCATAACTTACTCATTTTTGTTTTGTAACAAGGTCATACCAGAAAATGGAAATTTAGTTCCAGCCTATCTACAATCAATCAGTCGCTCATTAAATTAATGAACTATATATAGGGAGAGATGAAAGGTATGCTCTAGCCAAACTCTCTGGACTTCTTTTGTAGCAGATATTTCTGATATTTTTATCTCATTACAACAATAAGGGCTTCCATAAATTTTGTTAAATGACACTGGAGTTTTGCTTCTTCCACATTCCTAAAAGTTTCCTGGGGTTAGAGCAGAGCATAGTGCTCCGATCTGTAAATGTGTTCCAGAACATGGCTCTCGAGTCTCACATATGAGAAATTGTATTTATTCTAACCATGTAGAATCCTCTGTACTGCAGGGAGATGTCAGATTTCCACACTGCTCAATGAAATTTGGAAGAACAAATTCATAATAATTTATGTTACTCTGTATTATAAATCATTTAAAGATTTGCTGCATCTGATTTCATTGTGATTTTTATTTAAATTCTTAAGAACGATCAGTTGCCATACATTCTGCCCACTCATTACACATTGTGGTACACATTTGTATGAATAAACTGAGAAATATTCTCTAGAATGTTATTTTTGACCTACAACCCCAGCAGTTTACTTTTCTTTGTTTCATACTACAACTACAAGCATCATTTGTATTATCTAAAAACTTTCTTGGAGTCTAATTTTTTGCTTCCTATATGATATTTTAAACTTATTTTAATCTACATATCAGCTATCTCCAGAAAATAGGTTCATAGGTTAGTATTAAGCTAACTGCCCTTGAGAGCCATTTTAAGCCTAGCCAATTATCCCTTGTGAGACTCAAACCCTGCACCTTCTGTTTGTAAGGCAAACACCTTAACATTAGGCCACCCTCCCAAATCTAATCCAGAACCCATTTTATAGTGCTTGTGGGTGAACACGCATACAAACCAAGTCACTTGCTTACAAAGTAGAACTGGTAGAACTGGCAAAAGAAGAAGGATAGTGGCAACTAGTTAGAAATTCTTACAAATAATTATGGATTTGATCGTACAAATATGCATTTGCATAGGATAATGCTGTAATGTGTCTGCTTTCAAATTACTGAAAAAAAACCAGTCCGAATAGAACAAGATATATAACATTCCCTCAAATAAACAATGATAAGAATTAAGTGTAAATCTAGAAGGATAAAACAAGTTAACATACAGGGTTAACTTGAAGATATCTTTATTTATGAGGAACATGATATATTAGGAACTTATGTGGGAGGAATAAGAAATGCCACCCAGAATAATATATTAAAGCAAACCATGTTGAATTAATTAAAATAAGAAGACAAGATAACAGACTTAACGGTCTAACAATTTAATATGTGTCTGCTGAGAAACTTTCTTGATTGCTCATAAAACAATTTAGAAAAAAGTGCCTTGTATATGAAACAGTGAAGAGTTATTTATGCCTGCTCATTAAAACTTCAGTAGTGTATGATCTACTTATACTAAAGTCAGAACTAAAAAAATACATTGATGCATTCTGTGTTTAACACTAGATAGAAGTTCCTGTACAGAAAATAGCAACTAGTGGCCACTTTAGTAATAATTTGCTATTTGATAACTGGGTGGGTGGACTGATGGAAAGACCCTTTTCAGCCATGACCCGGAACTTAACATGACCTTGGCACAGAAGACACTGCATGTAAAAGTATTTGTTTCATGCATTAGCTAGAATTCAGTCATCTACAGACTTGGGCGGAGAAGTAAAACATAATTTAACACCAATAGCATTGATGGCTTGATGGACTGAACCAGGCAATTGGTATATAAACCATCTTCCTGTGTATCATCAGCAAACAAAACCAAACATGTTATGAATGCTGCAGGAGATATTGAAAGTTTATTAACACTTTCATCATAGTTATCATGAGACTTCATCAGAAATAAAAACTACCACTCAGAATTTCTTGGTCAGCAAAGTTTTGATCCCTTGATTTAATCATTTTCTGTATACTGCTTATGCATATACAAAAGAGCTATTCCAAATTAATACTTGAAACAACTAATAAAATATGAATGAAAACCCACACATATAAAAACATTAAAAAATGTGAATGTTATAACCATAAAAAGCAGAAGCTTGATTTGCAAATACATAATGAAACCACTAATAAATTTATAGATCTCCTGCAGAGTTCGTAACATATTTTGTTTTCTTTTCACATGTTAGCTGATGTATTTTATGTTGTATGCGTTTCATCAGAACTTTTACTTCATGAGTGTAATAGCTAGAGACACTAAGATACCAACAAATGTGACCTTGCTGCCTCTGCGGCTTTGACTTCCATGTCCCCTTCCCATTCACCACTAAGAAGGTCCCAGCACTGGAGATAAATATGAGGGACAATATTAGGGGCAGATTTGAACAGCTAATGGTCAGCTGACAGGCATGCAAATGTTAAAAAAAGATATTAACAGAAATGTGTGCCAACTCTGCCAGCCCATTCAATGAAAGTCTGTCTCAAATATTATGTCTGTCTTACCTGTTTTAAAAGAGTTAAAGGTTAACTATACAGTAGCAGAATAAAACAAAGAAAGCACTTAATAAAGGAACTACTTTTACAGCAAGACTGCACAAAGTAGCTGACATCCTGTCTTGTGGGAAACGTATCCAACATGATATTATCATAGCAGAGGCAGGAGAAGGTATCTAGGATATCTCTGATATTTTCGTTTTTTCCCTGAAGACACTGCCAAGTGTTTAACACCGCATATTTAAAGTTTTCACAGAAATATAGGTTGGAATGCGGAATTAGTCAGATCCCTAACTAAGCTGTTTTAGTCTACAATTGCATTTAACAGCAGCCTGTTGTTCTGTGCAATCTTTATTTCTCAAAATGCAAGGGTAAGGATGCACTGAAATGTTTTGAAAATCAGCCAGCCTGGTAATAGTTTATTCTGCAATGTGCTCCAGCTAAATGAAGAGCTCCCTTGTACACTACTGGTGCACCTGGATGAAGGGTGACCTCATGCAGTACTGGTGCACATGAATGAAGGGTGAGCTTGTCCAGTAATGGTGCATCTTAATGATGGGTGCCCTCATGCAGTACTGGTGCACATGAATGAAGGGTGACCTTGTGCAGTACTGATGCACTGAATGAGAGGTGACCTCATGCAGTACTGGTGCACATGAATGAAGGGTGACCTTGTGCAGTACTGGTGCACATGAATGAAGGGTGACTTTGTCCAGTACTGGTGCACCTGGGTGAAGGGTGCCCTTGTGGAGTACTGGTGCACTGAATGAAAGAAACAGTGGGAGGATATATGTAGGTCTCCCAAATATGCAACACAATCTAGAAGATATATAATGTTTGCCTGTAAATGCTTACATAGATATTTTTATACCCCAAGTAGATTCCAAAGAAATTTTCCTCAGGCAGACAGAAAATGGTGGAGGTTTGACAGGGAAGAAAGAGGTACTTTGGGAACATATTTTCTGGGAGTGTGGTGAGTTGGTGGACTTTAAAGATTGCCTGAAGGATGCACTGTCAAAGATGCTGGGTGGGCAGATTGGTCTGATGATTTTCTAAGCTATGGTAGAGACTCGGAATTGCCTAGACATCATAAGGCCTTGCTGTGTCTAATAATGGTGGTTGACAAAAAAGAAATTGCTAAAAAATGGAAATCTAAATCTAAACCAACTATACTACAAGCAGTGAATATAGTAATAGAGATAAAACAACTGGAATTGAGATATTTAGAAAAAGATAGGAGCAAACTACATAGGAAAAAAATGGGAATTGTGGGAACAATTCATGCAAGGGATGAATGAGGTTTAAAAGGCAGCAGGACTTTCTAAACAAAAACAAACAAACAATAAAAAGGTGCCTTTGTGCAGTACCGGTGCACCTGAATGAAGGGCTCCCTCATGCAGTGTTGGTGCACCTGGATGAAGGGCTCCCTCATGCAATGTTGGTGCACCTGAATGCAGGGCTCTCTCATGCAGTGTTGGTGTGCCTGAATGAAAGCTTCCCTCATGCAGTATTGGTGCAAATACAAATTTTTAATGCTGCATATGATTTTCTCTGATATTGCTACACAGACATCCCCAACTATATTGGCATTGGCCTGGAAATTTATCTGTCTAAGAAATGTTCTTTGAAGCTGTCATCATTTGCTGCCTTTGGTAATACATAACAGTCCCCTCAGGAGCACGAGATATCTGCAAATAACTCCTTAAGAGCATCTTTTTTTTTTACTTTTGTGAACTCTGGCATGACTAAAGCATGTTTTATTACTAATAAGAGAAATGTTATGAGCCATATACTCAAGCAGGCAACATTATTTTGCTTCATGCAAATGATTATATTTGAAAGCAAGTAAAAACTGGAAATAACAGTAAAAAAATAATATAAATATTAGCTGAATGTTCCAGTGAAGGCATAAGCCAAGTGGGTATGTGCAGCACTTATGAAGAATGTAATGTACATGGTTGTAGCATAACTGGATTAATTAATACAGAAATCCTCCTGCTCTTCTAGTGCAGTCAGTGACGTAGACCTGCAATGTACACATTTCTCTCAACCTCTGAATATTAAAACCATAGCTCTGGCCTTTAAAAATCACAGCAGATAGTCTAAAAGGGGAAACGGGAGGCAGCTCTCCAACACAAAGTTGAGGTAAAAAAAAACTTAAAGACCAAGAAAACAAACTCAGCATCACCTGTAGGACTTGTAAGTCAAATGTCAAACTTTTTTTGCTGCATTGTGCTATTGGTCTGTTCACTGGACCAGTAGCACATTGTAGCTATATAAACAGACCAGTAAACTAGAAACAGCAGTCAGTCTCTTGACTCTGTTTTAGCTTTGATGAGCCCTTCTTTTATTGGCTGTACAAGTGAGCCAATGGATGAGCACAAATCAGAGTAGTCAGAGGACAAATTGAAGCAGCAGAACAAACATTAAAACCTATTGCTAAAATCAGAATGTTTTGCCAAATGCAAAGAGGCTGACAGGTATGGATGTACATGGGATATGTTTCATAAAGAGTCCCTGTTTGCACTGCACAGACATCCTCTATCTGAAGTGGATCCATCATCTGCACTGTTAAGTAGCAGTGCATGAATAATATCTATTTATTCTATCTCAATTTGGTTTCTACATTTCGATTTGGTTAGTCCCAAAAGGCCAGTGGCCTTTTCTCAGGTGAAACGCAAGGTGATATTTATACCACTAGAGGAAATTTGGCCAAGGTAATGGGGAACTTCCCCTGTTTTTTTCAATAGTCACTGTGAGAACTCTTATAAACATCTGATGTGGTGCAGTGATGTAGCAGTTAGCATTGTTGCATCACAAGAGGTTTTCTGGTTTGATTCTTGGCTGGGGTGCCATCTTTGCAGAGTCTGCATGTCCTTCTTGCATTCGTTTGGGTTTCCTCCCACATTCCAAAGACATGCTTCTGGAAAGTTTCTCCAAGGGTCTCTGCTGAAAATGGGCTCTGTCCCAGTTAGACTTTTCCAGTAAACAAATGTTAAATAAATAAAATAAATTCAACCAGATGGGACCTCAGTTTAACATCTCATCCTAAGAATGGTGCACTCAGGAGTAGAACACCCCCCACCACCACCTTATATGGCACTGTAATGTCAGCAATCCATCTACCTGGTGTGGGAATAGAATCCACAGCCTTCTGAAGCAAATCTGAGTGTAATATAATTTTCCAATAATCCTAAATATCAAAGCTTTTGTATCACAGCAGAGTCCCTGCAGGTTGCATAGCATACCAGGTAGTTCCTTTACAGTGGCTCTTTCTTATGCAAAACAAATTGAATGATTAATAAGTCAAGCTGACTAATCAGCTCATTTATAAGTCAGAAGGCTGTGGTGGCATATGTGTTGCATTTGGTTCATACACCTGTGTAGCCCAGGCATTGTGTGGTGTGGCATTGTGCTTAGCAGATGTCATCAGTGTGAAGTGGCAGCTCTGATGTTAGCCCGGCATGCACTGTTTCAGGTAATCACTACAAGTTATACACACTTAGAGGTGCTTCTTTACTATAGTGGCTAGCTGCTATGGTGGTACACTATCAATTTATATCATTTAGCTTGGTCTTGAACTATACTTCTCAGTAGTTCAGTTTTCTCTTAAGAATTGCATCCCATGCCCCATAGGACACATTAACATATCACTGGACTATGGAGTTCTAAAGTGGTAGAAATATGCATATGCTGAACACATTATTGAGCTAAATGGATTCATGAACAGCACGTGGCCATGATGAAGCATCTACCAGATATGAATCTCCTTGTACAAATAATATATGAATTCCCTCTTTAATCTCTCTGTGTGGCTTTACAAATATAGCATTAAATTGTATGTTGGTTCAAAGGTGATTACTAGGCTAGTGACCCCAGGGGGCCTTTTTTAAGCTTTGCCTTCAAGGTTGAGAATCAGATACTGTACCTTGTGTCTATGAGGTAAATGATTAACCATTATGAAAAACTTAACCTGAAAATGCTTATTTAGTCTTTTCTTAGTTGGCAACACTGCATTAAAGAATTACTTCCAAAGCAGCCAAAATAAGAGACCAGTTGACATAATGGTTAAGGTCTTCACCTCTCATGCACAAGGTACAATGTTTGATCTTGACCTCTGGCCAATGCCTGTATGGAGTTGTCCTGTTCTCCCTGTGTCTCTGTGGGGTTCCTCCCACCTCCCAAAAACATGCTGAGTGTTTCCATCTCAAATTCACCCAATAATGTAGTTGTGAGTAGCACACAGACTTTAGATTATGTCCTATGGGGGTGTCCTATAGGGGGAAGAGTTGTATAGAGTAGACCAACTGCTTTGGGCATCTACTGTGATTGCACATTGTCCGCAAGATAGGAGAACATAGATCACAGACTGCATGTCATGGCAGGGCTAGCCATTTGATGTTAAAAAAAATTGTCTCTAAATGATTCAGTCACATTGACTAATGTCACCAAATAGGCATGGATATTTGTCAGTGATAAGTGGGATGAGAACAATGCCTAATCTGACCTCTGCCATGGACGCTTGCTAACAGTGGGAGGGGTGTATGTGCCCTTATTGATCTGAGTGGGCTTGCCATAAAGCCTAGCAGCACTGGGTCAATAAGCTACTGGCTGACCAGTTTCCAGTTGCCCAGCTTGTGTTACCTAGAATAGCTCTGTTGGGGGTAAGCTGCAAGTAAAACCAATCAACCTGCCAAACATGAACTAAGAATTGGTACACTCAGTACAGGTTCACTGACATGATGCAATTTGGAAGTGGATGACATGACAGTAAGGAGGCTGGACATCCTATGTATCCAGGAGGCAAGATAGAAGGGCAGTGCAGCAAACCCACTTGGCTTGGAATCCAGAATCTACCACACAGGAGTTAGAAAAACTAGAAATGGTTTCATGGTGAGAGAGAGACTTCAGAAAACAGTGAGGGATGTCATGAGAAGTAGTGAGACACTCATGACAACCAAACTCCAGTGTAATGATAGGGCAGTATTCATAATCTCAACCTATGACTCACAGCAAGGTAGTGATGAAGAGGAAAAGAATGTATTCAGACAGCAGTTGCAGGATCTACTAGATAAAGTAGGACAATATGAATTGGTGTTGATAATAGATGACCTGAATGCACATATTGACACAGACAGAACAAGATATGAGGGCTGTCTGGGCCCACATGTGTGGGGCAACAGGAATAAAGAAGGAGGGGCCATTCTAGACTTCTGTCTGGTAAATGAATTGATGGTAAATGAATTGATGGTGGCCAGCATATGGTTCAGCAAGGGAGACAGTCACAACATTGCATACAAGAGTGACCAACATGCAACTCAACTAGACTACATCCTAGTAAGGAAAGGGCAGTGGGGTAGAATCAGCGATTGCAAAGTCATCCCCAGTGAACCAGCCAACCCACAGTATAAACCACTGGTTGCCACAATTAGCTGCAAGCAGTGGTCAAAGAAGGCTCTAGTTTCAACAGAGACCAGGCTGAAGACCTGAAAACTGACTGGAGAGAAAGCACAACAGTTCAAGGTGTTAGTCAGGGCTCTAGCACCTCAAGAAGAAGACAAAATTGGTTGAGTTGAAGAAAAATGACAGCGTCCCCAAGTAGTATGTACTGGGACTACAGAAGAGATATGTGACCGATATAGGTATGGAAATAAGATACATAAGGAAAGCTGGTGGTGGAATGCAGAAGTCCAGGAAGTCATCAAAAGAAAGGAGGAATGCAGGAAAAAGTGAGAGATAGAAACGATGGACCAGGCTAGGAAGGAATACTGGTTGGCTAACAAAAAGGTTGAGAGAGGAGTTGCAGTAGGAAGGAACAAGGCATCAGAGGCACTCAACCAACTTCTGGAAAGTAACTCAGTAGATGGCACAAAGACACTATATTAGATTGAAAAGCAAATACAGACAGATAATAAAGGTAGTCAGACAGCCTTCATAAAGGATGTCAGCAACAAACTGCTCACCAGCCTGCAGGATATCAAAGGCAGATGGAGGAAGTACTTCCAGCATATCCTGAATTAAGAAAACCCTGCAGAAGCTGTACTGCCCCAGACATGGTCTACAATGAAAGAAGTGGAAGAGCCCACCATAGAAGAAGTAAGAACAACACTAAGGAAAATAAAGTCAGGGAAAGCAGCAGACTCAGATGAGGTTATAGCAGATATAATAAATATGGCAACTGGGGTAACTCATAGCAGTCTAGAGAGAAAGGCATATCCCGGATGACTGGAGAATAAACGTATTCATAAAAGTGTTTGAGAAGAAAGAGGACATTCACAAATGTCAGCAGTGTAGAGGTATCAAACTTCTATCACACTGCATGAAGGTTCCGGAGAGGCGGATTGACAAATGAATACACAGAGAAGCAGAAAGTAAGATGGGAGATAAGCAGTTCAGATTCAGATCAGGATGCAGCACAACTGACCTGATGTTTGCAGAAAGACAGATAATTGAGAATAAGCTAGAGATGAGGAAAGAGTCCAACTAGGCATTCTTAGACTTGGAGAAAGCATATGGCAAGGTCCCAAGAAAGCCTATTTGGGTAGTTCTATGGAAGTCCCAGAAACATTGTTAGAATTAGTTCAGGCTATATACAAGGACCCAGTGACTCAATTGCAACAGTGTTCGGTCTCGCATTAGGGTTCCAGGTGTGAGTGGGTGTGCATCAGGGTTCAGCTGTTCATACTGGTGATGGACTACATTAGCAAACAGGCTGGAGGGACAGATCAACAAAGTTGCTTAATGCAGACAATGTGGCATTACAGGCAGACTGAGTAAGAACATCAGCAAAGGCTAGGGGAATGGAATGCAAAGCACATGGGATGAAACTGAGTATAGTTAAGACAGTAGCAATGGCAGCAAATGGGAATCAGAAGAAGCTGAGAATTGAGGTAGAGGGGGAAAATACTGGCACAGGTTAACAGCTTCAAGTATCTGGGAGGGGTTGTTGAGAGGAAAGAGATCTGAATGAGGAGGTTAAAGCTAGTATCAATGGGGCTACAGCCAACTGGCAGAGAGTGTCAGGTGTACTGTATGATAGAAGAATGGCAAATAAGCTGAAAAGTAAGGTGTATTAAACAGTAGTGTAACCAGTACTACTGTATGATACATAAATCTGGGCAGTAAAGGCAGAGCAGTTGATGAAGCTAGAAGTGATGGAGATCAAGTGCCTGAGACAGGCTTTAGGATGCACACTGTGGGACAGATGAAGAAATGAGGACATAACAGCAGAAGCAAATGTAGCTCCAATTGGAGAAGTCAAAGAGAACATATTATGGTGGTTTGGGCACATGTGCAGAAAAGCAGAAGGCAATCTGGTGAAGAAGATTTGGGACACACAGGAAGGCAGCACGCCTAAACAAAGGTGCCCAGCAAAGAGGTGGATGGATTGTGTGAGAAAAGACCTGCAATAGTCAGACATGAGTGTCGAACAAGCTAGGAGAGTGGAATAGAATAGAGAGGGATGATGAGAGTTGACATGACACCCCAACCCCATATAGAAAATGGGTAAAAAGGGGTTGATGATGATGATGATTCCAATGTAGACGTTGCAGCATGCACTCATGCACTCATCCAAGTCATTTTCATTATGCTTCTACACCACTACTGACAATGAGCAAGAAACAACAAAAAGCCATCCTTTGAAGATAATATGGATAATGTCTGCATTTCCAATGGTAAATGACATTGAAATGCTCTGCTATGTACTTTGTAAACCATTTTACCACAGTGACATCTAATAGTGGAGACTCTTCCAGCATACACGCTCAGCTCCTTTAAGTGAGGCTAATTTAGCATTCTAATCAGCGCCTTCCTTAATTCTAGAGGGTAATGTGATTGATTTCAAAGCTAACCTCTCCCTTCAATTATCCATATAGAAGTAGATTTTAATTTGCCTTAGAAGGATAATCTTTCTAAGACAAAGGCAGCCGTTTTCTGTATACTTGCTTCTTATTTATTAGTTATCTTGCATAGTTAGAATTTATTTTCAGTTATCTCTCAGCATTCCTGCTTTTTCTTCCTAACTTGTGATTTACAGTAGTCCTTTGGCTGACTGCTCCCCACCCTTCTATACTAACCATCATGTGCTCAAATAAATGAAAGGAAAATAAAGATAACCTAGTTTCTCTGTTTCTGCTCAACTCCTGGCAGACTTGCTTGGCTGCAAACATCTGCATTAAAAGCTGAAGCTAAGTGAAACTTGCAGTAGTGCATTTAATATTCTGTTAAGTACAAACTTGCAGTTTTAAAAGTACTGTATTTTCTTTTTTTCTGTTTCCTAATTGTGTGTTTCTGAACAGTGTGCTCTGTGCCTCTCTGCAGTTAGTTTCCCACCCTTCCTGTTCTTGTGTTGGTTTTAGTGTTGCTGGCTCTGCAATTGCCCGGCCCTCCTGTAAGTCTGTATTAGAACACTCCTCCTGGGTCCGTCTCATTTGCTCACTTAGCCAAGTACAGTGAGATCATATTCAGAATCTAGTGTTCACTCTACTTAATACAGAGAGTTGATTTTTGGCTTAAGCGTTTGGGCTTCAGGCCAGTTATTCTACATTAATAAGGTTTGTGGTCTGCACTCTTGTGGGAGGAGAGGCTGGATTCTACCATTCTGAGCTGGGAATATCTGGTCACAGGCTTATTGTGCCTGCTTATTTGAACTGTTTATTTCTGAAATTGGTGCGGCTTGTTGCTGTAGCATAGACCAGATTCAGGCCTGCTGAATCTAGCTTTGTTTGTATAACTTGAGCACTGATCCAGGCCATCTTTTTTGGAGAAGGTTCCCCTGCACCCTAGTAAGCAGGGGTGTGCAGTTAGAACTTGTCTGATTGAAGACTGCTGGAACAGGGCTCAGTTTTGAGCTTTTTTTCTGGTTAATTGGGTAACTTGTTGAAATCAGTTTGTTCGTTTTTTATTGTTTATATATATATATATATATATATATATATATATATATATATATATATATATATATATAATTGTACTTTATTCATCTGCTTTTACTGTGTTTCTTCCTACTTTATTACTAGTGGCATTGACTACAACTCTGAGCTGCGATATATAACAATAAATATCCTTTTCTGTGCATTTAAAGTGTTTTTTGAGTGTATCTGCTTTATTTTCTAAAAAAAAACCCAAAAAAACAAAACAAACAAAAAAAAATATATATATATATATATATATATATATATATATATATATATATATATATACTTGTTTCCCACCTTTCTAAGCTAGCATAGTCCAGTTTTCAGGTTAGTGCTGAATTCAGGGCTGTGTTACAAATCTCTGTGTTTGCCCATACCTTACTTGGATGTTCATCTGTGAGAGAGGGGAGCTTCGAGCAGTCTATCTGTCCATGGAGGAGTGGTTTCAGCCCAGAAATTAGTAGTTTATTGGCCATTTTGGGCTAATTTCTCTCTCTTTCCTTTCCCTGCTATAAATACCATATTTGCCCGGTTTTGAGTGCCGGGCAGCGCCGGTTAGCTAGGGTAAAACTATTCCTGGCTCCACAAAGTCTCCTCTTCAATTTTTCCCTTGGAACTAGACAAACCTTCAACTTAAGCACTCAAGCCACTCATTTCTCATCCTGGCACTTACTCAAAACTTATAGCAAGCACTTATAAACCGTAGCACAAGACCCTCCTTTACTGTAAAGAAGGACAAGGCTCTCTATTCGACCTTACCAGCCATCCAGTAAAACAGTTCACTGTACCTATCCAGGCATGTCCAAAGGGCAGTTTCAGTTGTACTCTCCAGTCCAGCTGGTGAATCTGGGCATTTAAGGCAATGTTACAACTGCCTCATGTACACAGACAACCCCCTCCTCCTACCACCAAACACTAATACATGCGAGAGATGCAATTATACAGCCAAACTGGAGGCTAAGCTCTCTCATCCCAAGACTGGATCAAACAGTCAAGAGAAGAAGGGAAATACTTGCATCACACCACCAGTCTCACATAGATCCATTAAACCAGCACCGGCAAAAAACACACATAAATACACAAAAACATACTCTGAGGCTCTAAATAAAACTCTGCAAAACCAACAGAGACCACAAAAGCAAACATCCAAGCAACCTCCACCCCCCCAACACAAACCATGAAACACATACTTCACAAAACCAGTGTGCCATGCAATCACAGCCCTTAAGGCAAAATAACATACCCAACATACTAGTAATAGATGACTCTATAGTTAGGCACACTGATGTCCCACTCACTAGGCTGAATAAGGAGAAGGTTACTGTTAGCTGCCTGCCGGGTGTCAGGATCCGCCACATAACACAAGCACTCGGGTCACTACAGAACAAGTACAAATATGATTCTGTCATTGTCCATGTTGGTGTGAATGACCTGAGCCGTACCTCTCTGGACTACATGAAAAGAGACATGGAAGAGCTCTCTGATCACATAGCCCAGGCCGGTATAACCCTGACCCTGAGTAGCATCCTGCCCTCACCAAGAATGATACCACAGTATAAAGAAAAAATTCTCAATTTCAACAATTGGCTAAGTTTCTGGTGTCATTCAAAGGGGATCCAGTGTCTGTCCACCTGGGATGTCATGCTCGACAAGCCACGCTGCTTCACTAGAGACGGCTTGCACCTGTCACCCTTAGGCTTTCGAATACTGGCCAAGGCTCTTGCCACCCCCATAGTGCCTTTTAGGCAAGGCTCAAAAGACAAACCTACCACTGTAAATAGCACAAGTAACAAAAAACTGAGGGTAGTGCTACTCAATGCCAGAAGTCTGAACCTCAAAATGCATGCACTCAAGACACTCCTCTGTATGGAGAAATTCAATATATGTGCAGTAACAGAAACCTGGTTTAAGGCTCCAGAGAGCACCCCAGCACTACCAGGCTACAACTCATACCATACATTTCGGCTACAGAACCCAAACCGAAATACAAAAGGTGGGGGTGTATCCATATTCATCAAGGATACCCACACCTCCAGGTTAGTGGCACAGCATGATGCTTCAGAGATCATCCACGTGCAACTAACAATGGGCAAAACTGCAATTCAAATTGTAGCTTGCTACAGATCACCCATCATGTCCCAGGACCCCCATTCCATATTCCTGGAAACACTGAGAAACATAAAGGTCCTACCAAACACCCTAATATTGGGTGATTTCAATTATCCAAACATTAACTGGGAGATCTACTCAAGTACTAACTCCCTTGCTCAACATTTCCTAGAGTTTATAAACTTAAATGCCCTGGTTCAACTGGTCAACACTCCCACCAGAGGTGACAACATATTGGACCTGGTCATCACCAACATGGGAGACCGGTGTTCCACACCGGAAGTCAGCCCCTCGCTGGTTAGATCTGACCATAAACAAATCACTTTGGATATCCACATTCCACCCCTACCCCCAGACAAGAAAACCACCATGAAAAACTTTTCAAAAGCAAACTTCACGTTACTTAAGACAGAGGTGGAAAGTTTCAAAACCCCCATGCTGAAGGATAACGCTGCCCAAGCTGCAAAAATCTTTACTAATGCATTCTACGGGCACCTACAAGAATGCGTGGATCATGCCATCCCAAGCAAAACCAAGACTCACTCCTCCAAGAAAAGAAAACCAGTCTGGTGGACTCCTGCCATAAATAAGCTGTACAACAGAAGGAGGAAACTAGTACAGAAAAGAGTAAAATCCCAAGAAGGAAAGACATCCCTGATCAGTATCAGAATGAAACTACGATCCCTCATAAAATAATCCAAGGCGAGCTTTGAAAGAAAAATTGCCAAGTACTCCAAAGATAACCACAAGGCATTCTTTAGCTATGTCAAGAATCTAAGTGACAATGCTCAGATCTGCTCTGAGTTCATGCAGAATGGCACAAAATACACTGAACCGACCGATATCGCCAGCATCCTGGCAGACAGGTTCAGCGCAAACTTCACCCCCAACTCACCCCCAAGAGGGCCCATAACCATACCAGAAGAATGTAGAGTCCCTGAAATCACAGACACTCAGGTTAAAACAGCCCTCTCCAAAGCCAAAAAAACAGCATCAATAGGACTGGACGGTGTCCCAGGCTGCATCCTACATGAGCTCAAAGATGAATTAACCCCTCACCTAAACACACTGTTCAAACTCAGCCTCTCCACAGGCTACGTACCCATAGAGTGGCGCACAGCAGATATTCTGCTCCACAAAGATGGAGCCACAACAGACCCTGGGAACTATCACTAAGGCTATGAAGTGCATCATCATGGAACTCATTAATAGAGACATTGGGAACCTCCAAACACTGGACCCTACCCAGTTTGGCTTTGTTAAGAGCAGATCATGCCTCCAGAGCCTGGTGGACTTCTTTGAGACAGTTACCAAGGCTATAGATGAGGGAAAGGTGGTACACACAGCCTACCTAGACCTCGCAAAGGCCTTCAACACCATTCCACATTCTGTTATTATAGACAGGCTCACCAGCCTGAACATAAACCCCTACATCACAAGATGGGTTGCCAACTGGCTCACAGACAGAACCCACATGGTGAGAGTTGCAGGAGCTAGGTCCGACTCTAAATTGGTTACAAGTGGTGTTCCCCAGGGCTCAGTCCTAGGACCCTCCTGTTTGGCATATACTTCTCAGAGGTACAGGCAAGCACAGGAGGACTATGGCTGACCAAGTTCGCAGACGACTGCAAACTAGGGGCTATAATTGACTCTCCAGCTGACACAGACATCCTCCAAAAGGGTCTCACTGAGACAGATACCTGGTGTCAAAATCATGGCCTCAAGCTAAATGCCAAAAAGTGCATAGTCATCCCCTTTGGAAAAAACAAAGTACCCACAAACTACCACATAGGTGGTAGTCCCCTAAATACGGAAGATGTAATAAGGGATCTGGGGACCCAAGTAGATAGTAATCTCAACTTTGATAATCACATTGCCAAAGTGGTTAGAAAATCCTTCTACGTGGCCCACCTAATCACAAAAGGGTTCGCATCCAGATCAAAAGAGGTCATTGTTCCCCTCTACTCATCACTCATCAGACCCATCATAGAATATAACGCCCCATTTTGGGTTGTACCTTACAAGACACCTGCAACAGCTGGAAAGACCACAGAAGTGTGGTGTATTCAATGGACTGAGTTGTCTTGCCTTAGCTAATGCTCTTTGGGGGCGGGGAGGTGCATGACGTAAGGACTGTGAGACAGGAAGGATGTTGATTGTATTGTACGTTGGCTTGTCAATAAAGTTTGGAGTTGGTAGCAACAGCACACAGTTGTCCCGCGTCTTCTTTCTTAAGTAAAAGAACACGACATGGTGTCAGAAGTGCTGTGTGGCTGTGCCTGGGGTTGCTGAATACTTGCTGAAGACCGTACGAGTGGGCTAGTGATGTGGGGAGCGGACATGTCGGACGAAGAGAATGGTCGGCAGCCGCGAGCTAGAATTAACATGGCGGCTAGCGCTCCCAATGCTACATTTAGCATTCAGCCGCCGGAGCCCTTTGATTTCTCCAAACCTCATGAATGGACACGATGGATCGCCCGTTTTGAGCGGTTCCGTCAGGCCAGCAATTTATCTTCAAACCCAGAAGGGAACCAGGTGAACACCCTGATATACTGCATGGGTGATGAGGCAGAGCGATGTCCTGAGAGGCCTCAAGCTAACTGATGCAGAGCATCAGGAGTATGCCAAAGTGAAGAGCGGCTTGAAGATTTTTATTGTCAAAAGAACATTGTTTATGAGCAGGCACGATTTAACATGCGAAAGCAAGAACTGAATGAGACTGTTGATGCTTTTGTTACTGCTTTGCATGCCTTAGCTGAACACTGCAATTATGGGGCTACGATGAGCTCATAAGAGATAGAATTGTTGTGGGCTTGGCTGACACCAGACTGTCCGGCGGATGCAGATGGAAAAAGAGCTGGACTTGGAGAGCTGTAAACATGGCCAGACAGTCGGAGGAGGTTAAGAAGCAGCAGGCGGCTTTGAGGTGCGACAGTAGTGCCCTGCAGTATAGCGTGAGCGCTGTGCAGACACCACTTGACACCAAGCTGGCTGGAGACCTCGAAAGGTTAGGGCAAGTCCTTGACACCGATTTTTCAGCGACAGGCGCAAAAGGGTAAAGGCAGCTCCGATTTCGCAGTGTTACAGGTGTGGGGGCCCATTTCATCATAAACTCCTATGCCCGGCGTCCGCTGCAAGATGTCGCTCGTGTGGGAAGAAGGGCCACTACCAGCGAGTCTGCAGGCAGATTAAGGCGGTGCAGTGTATCGAGGAGGACGAGGAGCTTGGAGAGCGTGAAGAACAGGGCTTCTTCCTTGGTTCTGTCTCCTCCGGGAACCATTCCTGGATTGTGGAGGTTCAAATAGAGGGCACATCTATGACTTTCAAGCTTGACACGGGGGCGGATGTTACTGTTATTTCCAAGTCAGACCTGGACAACTTGTTCAGTGGAAAGAGTGCTCCTGTGCTCCAGCAGCCGGAGAAACCCTTGTTGGGTCCTGGAGGGACGCCACTGGAGGTTACAGGATCCTTGGAGCTTCAGCTTGGTTATGGACAAAGACAGACATGCGAGAAGGTGTATGTTGGTAAAGGACTCCGCACGCCGCTTTTAGGTCTTCCTGCTATTTTGGGGCTGGGTCTCCTGAAGCGGGTTGACACTATCACCATGGAGTCTTTGAAGACCTCATACCCTGAACTGTGCTCTGGGTTGGGGGTAGTGCAGCGGAAATACCACATAAAGCTTCAGCCAAATGCGGTGCCATACTCTCTGAAGACCCCCAGGAGGATACCTACCATTGATGGGGAAAGTGAAGGAGGAGTTAATGAGGATGGAGGCGGCTGGGTGTCGTTACCAGAATGGAGGAACCTACTGACTGGTGTGTGCGCAGGCATGGTTGTCGTCCCAAAGAAAGACAGTAACAGACTGAGACTATGTGTAGACTACACTAAGTTAAATGAATACGTATGCAGGAGAGGTTAGTGCTGCCCTCGGTTGAGCAGAGTCTTGGGATGCTTGCCGGGCGAAGGTGTTTAGTAAACTGGATGCCAATATGGGATTTTGGCAAATTCCTTTGTCAGAGGAGTCGATGCGCTTACCACATTCATAACCCCTTTGGGCGTTTTTGCTTCAATCGCCTTCCTTTGGCATTAACTCTGCACCCGAACACTTTCAGCATGATGGCAGAGGTCATTGAAGGACTAGAGGTGTGATTTGCCACATAGACGACGTGCTGGTCTGGGGTCGTTGCCAGGAGGAACACGATGCCCGGCTTCATGCGGCATTAAAGAGACTGGAAGAGGCAGGCATTACGCTGAATGTGGGGAAATGTGACCTGTCGAGAGCAAAGTGACCTTCTTGGGCCATGTCATCACAGATTCTGGCATAAGCCCAGACCCAGGAGGACGCGTCCATCACGGAGATGGAAGCACCTGCTACAGTAGGAGAACTCAGGAGTTTCCTGGGCATGGTGAATCAGGTGGGAAAGTTCATCCCTCATTTGGCTGAGAGGGATACGGCTCCTGAGAGACTTATTATCAAAAAATTTTCCCAAAAAGGAAAACAAAAGGGCCCCCCTTTTTTGGTACCCTGGGGGGGGGAACCAGGGGGGAAAAAAGGGGGCAATTCAAATGGACTTAAAAGGTTTCCCGGGGGGGGGTCACCCTTCACCTTCCAAAAGGTTTTTGGTTTCAAAATTGGGGGAAAAAGGTTTACTGTAAAGAAGGACAAGGCTCTCTATTCGACCTTACCAGCCATCCAGTAAAACAGTTCACTGTACCTATCCAGGCATGTCCAAAGGGCAGTTTCAGTTGTACTCTCCAGTCCAGCTGGTGAATCTGGGCATTTTGAGGCAATGTTACAACTGCCTCATGTACACAGACAACCCCCTCCTCCTACCACCAAACACTAATACATGTGAGAGATGCAATTATACAGCCAAACTGGAGGCTAAGCTCTCTCAACCCAAGACTGGATCAAACAGTCAAGAGAAGAAGGGAAATACTTGCATCACACCACCAGTCTCACATAGACCTATTAAAGCAGCACCAGCAAAAAACACACATAAATACACAAAAACATACTCTGAGGCTCTAAATAAAACTCTGCAAAACCAACAGAGACCACCAAAGCAAACATCCAAGCAACCTCCACCCCCCCCAACACAAACCATGAAACACATACTTCACAAAACCAGTGTGCCATGCAATCACAGCCCTTAAGGCAAAATGACATACCCAACATACTAGTAATAGATGACTCCATAGTTAGGCACACTGATATCCCACTCACTAGGCTGAATAAGGAGAAGGTTACTGTTAGCTGCCTGTCGGGTGTCAGGATCCGCCACATAACACAAGCACTCAGGTCACTACAGAACAAGTACAAATATGATTCTGTCATTGTCCATATTGGTGTGAATGACCTGAGCCGTACCTCTCTGGACTACATGAAAAGAGACATGGAAGAGCTCTCTGATCACATAGCCCAGGCCGGTATAACCCTGACCCTGAGTAGCATCCTGCCCTCACCAAGAATGATACCACGGTATAAAGAAAAAAATTCTCAATTTCAACAATTGGCTAAGTTTCTGGTGTCATTCAAAGGGGATCCAGTGTCTGTCCACCTGGGATGACATGCTCGACAAGCCACGCTGCTTCACTAGAGACGGCTTGCACCTGTCACCCTTAGGCTTTCGAATACTGGCCAAGGCTCTTGCCACCCCCATAGTGCCTTTTAGGCAAGGCTCAAAAGACAAACCTACCACTGTAAATAGCACAAGTAACAAAAAACTGAGGGTAGTGCTACTCAATGCCAGAAGTCTGAACCTCAAAATGCATGCACTCAAGACACTCCTCTGTATGGAGAAATTCAATATATGTGCAGTAACAGAAACCTGGTTTAAGGCTCCAGAGAGCACCCCAGCACTACCAGGCTACAACTCATACCATACATTTCGGCTACAGAACCCAAACCGAAATACAAAAGGTGGGGGTGTATCCATATTCATCAAGGATACCCACACCTCCAGGTTAGTGGCACAGCATGATGCTTCAGAGATCATCCACGTGCAACTAACAATGGGCAAAACTGCAATTCAAATTGTAGCTTGCTACAGATCACCCATCATGTCCCAGGACCCCCATTCCATATTCCTGGAAACACTGAGAATCATAAAGGTCCTACCAAACACCCTAATATTGGGTGATTTCAATTATCCAAACATTAACTGGGAGATCTACTCAAGTACTAACTCCCTTGCTCAACATTTCCTAGAGTTTATAAACTCAAATGCCCTGGTTCAACTGGTCAACACTCCCACCAGAGGTGACAACATATTGGACCTGGTCATCACCAACATGGGAGACCGGTGTTCCACACCGGAAGTCAGCCCCTCGCTGGTTAGATCTGACCATAAACAAATCACTTTGGATATCCACATTCCGCCCCTACCCCCGGACAAGAAAACCACCATGAAAAACTTTTCAAAAGCAAACTTCACGTTACTTAAGACCGAGGTGGAAAGTTTCAAAACCCCCATGCTGAAGGATAACGCTGCCCAAGCTGCAAAAATCTTTACTAATGCATTCTACGGGCACCTACAAGAATGCATGGATCATGCCATCCCAAGCAAAACCAAGACTCACTCCTCCAAGAAAAGAAAACCAGTCTGGTGGACTCCTGCCATAAACAAGCTGTACAACAGAAAGAGGAAACTAGTACAGAAAAGAGTAAAATCCCAAGAAGGAAAGACATCTCTGATCAGTATCAGAATGAAACTACGATCCCTCATAAAATAATCCAAGAAGCTTTGAAAGAAAAATTGCCAAGTACTCCAAAGATAACCACAAGGCATTCTTTAGCTATGTCAAGAATCTAAGTGACAATACTCAGATCTGCTCTGAGTTCATGCAGAATGGCACAAAATACACTGAACCGACCGATATCGCCAACATCCTGGCAGACAGGTTCAGCGCAAACTTCACCCCCAACTCACCCCCAAGAGGGCCCATAACCATACCAGAAGAATGTAGAGTCCCTGAAATCACAGACACTCAGGTTAAAACAGCCCTCTCCAAAGCCAAAAAAACAGCATCAATAGGACTGGACGGTGTCCCAGGCTGCATCCTACATGAGCTCAAAGATGAATTAACCCCTCACCTAAACACACTGTTCAAACTCAGCCTCTCCACAGGCTACGTACCCATAGAGTGGCGCACAGCAGATATTCTGCTCCACAAAGATGGAGCCACAACAGACCCCGGGAACTATCGCTAAGGCTATGAAGTACATCATCATGGAACTCATTAATAGAGACATTGGGAACCTCCAAACACTGGACCCTACCCAGTTTGGCTTTGTTAAGAGCAGATCATGCCTCCAGAGCCTGGTGGACTTCTTTGAGACAGTTACCAAGGCTATAGATGAGGGAAAGGTGGTACACACAGCCTACCTAGACCTCGCAAAGGCCTTCAACACCATTCCACATTCTGTTATTATAGACAGGCTCACCGGCCTGAACATAAACCCCTACATCACAAGATGGGTTGCCAACTGGCTCACAGACAGAACCCACATGGTGAGAGTTGCGGGAGCTAGGTCCGACTCTAAATCGGTTACAAGTGGAGTTCCCCAGGGCTCAGTCCTAGGACCCTCCTGTTTGGCATATACTTCTCAGAGGTACAGGCAAGCACAGGAGGACTATGGCTGACCAAGTTCGCAGACGACTGCAAACTAGGGGCTATAATTGACTCTCCAGCTGACACAGACATCCTCCAAAAAGGGTCTCACTGAGACAGATACCTGGTGTCAAAATCATGGCCTCAAGCTAAATGCCAAAAAGTGCATAGTCATCCCCTTTGGAAAAAAACAAACTACCCACAAACTACCACATAGGTGGTAGTCCCCTAAATACGGAAGATGTAATAAGGGATCTGGGGACCCAAGTAGATAGTAATCTCAACTTTGATAATCACATTGCCAAAGTGGTTAGAAAATCCTTCTACGTGGCCCACCTAATCACAAAAGGGTTCGCATCCAGATCAAAAGAGGTCATTGTTCCCCTCTACTCATCACTCATCAGACCCATCATAGAATATAACGCCCCATTTTGGGTTGTACCTTACAAGACACCTGCAACAGCTGGAAAGACCACAGAAGTACCTCACCAAGAGGATCACTGGCCTCAAACAGATGCCCTATGCAGCTCGACTGAAGAAATTACAGCTGTACTCGGTTGCATACCGCCTACTCAGAGGTGATCTCTGCCTGACATACAAGGCCATGTCCAACCCAGAATTGATGGACATGCTCCACCTAAAGAAAACCTTATCCCATCAAGCCACATGCTCTAGGGATCCAAACCTCACCACAACAATAAATAGGATGTGCTGGAGGGATAGATTCCTGTCCCAGAGACTTCCCATGCTTTGGAACAAGATCCCAATCTACATCAGGCAGAGCTCCTCACTAACACTCTTCAAAAGAAATCTTGACGAGTGGATGGGAAACAGAAAGTTTACCTCAGGGATCACTTCAGTGGCTCTGCTGGACAGAGGCACAGGGAACTAATCTAAGGGGGCTCAGTGGCTCTGCTGGACAGAGGCACAGGGAACTAGTCTAAGGGGGTGGCGAAAGCCAACACATTCTGGCTAGGCTTATAAATGCCTTTGGACAGATAGCCTAGTACCTACCTATGAACCTATGAACCTAGGAAATAAAATCATATGAAGAATTTTTTTTTTTTAAATGAGTACATTTCATTGAGCCAGCAACTCTTTGACAAAGTTGAACCAGAAATAAGAAGTCTGTCCGATGAGCAGAGGAGTAACAGCAGAGAAAAGCACCTTAACAGTGCTAGTTCATTAAACAAGGACTTACCAATCTGTTTAGTGTACAATCTGTTTAGTGTACAAGGCTTATTTGTTTGGTTTATGGACACCTACAAGGTACTGGTGATTAAAAGACAAGGCTTGTTCAGGGTATGTAGCCTATTTCAATGGGATGATAAATGCTAATGAGCAATAAAATACAGGTGATGTGACTCAAAAACATTGCATATGCACATTGTACAGGTAGAATGAAAAAGTAGAAAATGGTGCAACATGCAGACAACAATGAGCAGGGTAATAACACTGTGCAGAATGATAACACTGTCCATAGTAATAACATGCAGAGTAATAATGTGCAGAGTAATAACATGCAGATAAATAACAGCATGCAAACTAATAACATGCACAGAAATAGCATGCTGAGTAATAACATGCATAGTAATAATGTACAAAGTAATAACATGCAGAGTAATAACAGCATGCAGAGTAATATGCATAGTAATAACTGTACAAAGTAATAACATGTAGAGTAATAATGTGCAGAGTAATAACATGCAGATAAATAACAGCATGCAGAGTAATAACATGCACAGAAATAGCATGCTGAGTAATAACATGCATAGTAATAATGTACAAAGTAATAACATGCAGAGTAATAACAGCATGCAGAGTAATATGCATAGTAATAACTGTACAAAGTAATAACATGCAGAGTTATAATGTGCAGAGTAATAACAACATGCACAAGAAGAATGCTGGTGGTAATCAGTAAGGGTCAGGTCTCTTGAACCCGTTTCAAATCCCAGGCAATGCAAGGATTTCTGCCACTCAGAAGAGCTCCTCTGGTGTGTCTGTGGCTTGCATACTATGGCTCAACTAATTAAAAATATTAATAATGGCTTCCATGGAACTGCGAGTGATTGAGCACCATCTTTGACTTCTGCCAGCTGCATATCATATCTTGTGGAATATGTAGCTCACTTGTGCCCTTAAGGTATATGTCAGCTTAACTATTCCATACCTCTCAACTTGTTAGCACAAGAAATGTGATGAAAGCCAAAAATAATGGGGGCACAAAGGCCCAAAAATAGGGGCACATTTTAAAAATTGCTCTTAAAACTTAGAGAGTTGTTAAAATTTTTACTTTAGCTTGCATTTTCTGAAGGATATGATTTCTGCAACTCAGACGTATATCATTATTTATTGACTTCAATCCCCAGCGATTTGCCAGAAAACCACAAACTTTATAAGGAACAGAGCAAAAACTGGAGGCAAAAATCTGGACAGTTGAGAGGTATGCCATCCTAAAGGGGAACACTGTGAATGTCCCAGTTACCTTCCTTATGGATACTGGACAGGTTTGTTGATGTGTTGATACAATGTGTAGAGGATTGTATTTGGTTCCCTCAAACAACACAGGACAGAGTCACCACTGTGAGTGGTCTGTCTGACATTATCCACCTTTCTTCAGTCCTAACTGCCATTGCTTGCACATGTGCTGTAATTAATGCACCAGCCAGTCTACAAAACGTTAGCTACAGTAACAGGAAAGGTGACAGTTCATTAAATTGCCAGGTGATCTCCACTGCAGACAAACTCATAGTAAACATGTTTGTTCAGAATGCTAGCAGTGTGCACGATGGTAACATATAGCACATATCTGGCCTCTACTACTGCTTTCATGTGGGTGATTTTTTTACAAGGACACTTATTTTACTAAATGTAAGAGTCATAGAGCCTATTAATATATAGATTATTGCATGTGTTGGTGTGTAGTAGCCCTCTAAAGACATTTCATTTATTTCAAGTGATGCAGGTGCC
Source organism: Protopterus annectens (assembly GCF_019279795.1). NCBI lineage: Eukaryota > Metazoa > Chordata > Ceratodontiformes > Protopteridae > Protopterus > Protopterus annectens. The sequence continues at coordinate 349,744,204 of NC_056749.1, forward strand.
CCTTTGAAATGGGGCTAATAACACAAGTGTGCTGTACACGAGCATCAGCCAAGCTTCATTGGCCATAGCAAAATACATCCTGCTTTGCAACATGCAATTGAGCTATTGAGAATACATTTCAGATGCCCTGATACTTTTTAATAGGAGCACTGCAACGAAAGCAAGATTTTTGTTGTGTATATCATGTTGTCAGGAAGCAGGCTGCTAAAGTTGTGCTTATATAAATGGTCTCACCCCAGCTAGAAACACCTTGCAAATCCTTTACCAGAGTTGAGAGAGATAGCAGTGGCAATGGGGATTTTAAAAATGACCAGTCAAAGAGTCATCATAATCTGAGACCAGTACAAGCTAGCATGAGAAAATTGGCAGCTTCACGTACAGACACATGCTATGCTGAAATCAGTGCCAGTCGTGCAGTAGAGCATATGGTCCTCTCACACTGTATGTAAGACATTACCACGTAACAAGATATGCAGAAAGTTTTGCATAGGTAACAGATGACACAGCCCACAGCAGCAGCAGGTAATTTGCACACAGCATAAGCCACAGTACTGGTCTGCATCTTAAAAATAACTGCATGGATGGATATCCAACATGGATGGTTTTCAGTTTCAGGTGCGTTTTTGACTTATTTGCCCTATTCATTGTTAACACTGGAGAAAAGGTGATGAGATATCTTTTTTGGGTTGGCATAGACTTTGGCAATGCAGCTACTTGAGCTCTTTCCCTTATCTCCCTACAGTTGACCATCAGCTGCCACCATCTCTTCTCCTTGTTGACTTGGTCTACTAGACCCACCTTAGCCTTTCCTGGACTTGCCCCAACCCATGTCCAGTGCCAGGGTGGAGACAGGCCACACTGCTGTAGGACACTACAGAGTTAGGGGAGTGGTCTGCCAACATCCCTTCACATCTTACAGCAGCCTTGGAAGCTCTGCGATTGCTGCCTCCAGAAGGTGCATGTGCACTTCTGCACATGTGTAACTTCCTCACCAAGTGGTATACATTTTTGAAGCATGGAGCTTCCCACCAGGACCCTCCCAGTACTGCTAGTCAAATATGGGTTATATGGGGCACAGTCAGGGCTTTATTCCTCTACCCCATGGGGTTGGGGATGCTATTCAGGCTTTCAGGCTAGCAAGAAACCTTCATCAAGAGTTCAAAACTTAGGTAGCTACATAGTAAAACAGATGTTGGTCTGACAAAAGGTATTACATCACCACTCCCCTTGCAATGTTGCTGTCAGTAGATCTGCATGATATTTCTTTAACTTTTGCCATTCATAGTTAATTAAGCTCTGTTGGACTGAATGTTTTTGAAGCACTCAATGTGATATCTGTAAAACAAAGGTGTTCTAGAACAGATCAAACCCCTTCTACTTATGCATGTGGGTGGCAATTCACTTCTAGTGCATGAACTACAAAAATTACATTCTGAATTCAGTAACAAATAAAATGACTTTTTTAAGCATCACACTTTTGTAAGAAAGGTACTTTAATCATTCATGCTTGTAGTGCATTTTCTATATGTCCACTTGACACATATAGTTCCTTATGTCATCCTGCATTACTTTTTTTTTTTTGGGGGGGGGGTGCTTCCTTACCAACTGACTTAAAAGTTAATAATAGGTATAAGGAAGGGAAAGGTGTAAGTAACAAAAATACATTAAGACTGTAAATCTAGGCTGTGTTGTAGTGAATATTACTCACTGTTTATATCACTAGTTATTTATATTTTCATATTTATATTTTCATATTTATATTTTCATAACTGTGAAAGCTGGCATTTTATTAAGGGACATGGTGTGAAATGTCAAGCTGGAAGAAAGGAAAATATATTGCCACTGTCCATACATAAGTGCCTGGACTGGTTGTGTTCCTAATTGTTTGCTAGTAATTTTCATATGTACTTCTTACATATATACATTATTAGTTCCAGTGCTGGAAGACTTAGACCATTGTATGGCATTAGGTGAAACCTTGGATGATGTTGAAATATATTCAATGATATTTACAATTTAATCTGTATATGTTGAGAGCTATTCAGTATTATTTATGTTGTTAGCTATACAGATAAGCATATATTTTTTTCATATTTTCGTAAATAAGAAATCAGAAAGAAGGTCATTTCTTGATGTCATATGAAAGATCATATTTGGCTGAACAAACGTGTCTAGGTTGTACACTTTCCGAGATATGAGAAGTTATTTATGAAGCTTTAGGAAAAAAATAAAATTCTGGGTTTGTGGGCATTATATTACAACACTGATGCAGACTCTGAATACATTGGCTGCTATCACCTTTAAGATGACTTTTTACATGTGACACTGATGCTTTGTACCATTATAATATCATTTACCAGAAGCACAGTTGGTTCAGCCAGCACCCTGGGCTGGTACTATGAATCACCCCCTCAGCTCTTCAAGTGAAAAGCAAAAAAAGCACTTCATTGTAATACGCCAGTCGCAAAGATTGGCGTATTACAGTTAGTTCTATGGTCCCACCCTCTTTCTTCATTTAAAGTGAAAAAAAAAAAAACAACGTTCCTTCTAGTAGCACACCAATCAGGTGGCCAAATGAACGACCCCCTCCAGACATTCAAGTCACATTTCTGTACCCTACAATCAACCCTTCTTCAATTTATTTTAATAAAAAAAGTCTTCTTTTTATACTGTAACAGTTGCTACATTTTATACCCTGCCTGCATAGAGCGCCACAGTGTTCTGGTTTTAGACAACACATGGAGTGCTACAGAGCTCAGGTTTGACGACAAATGCAATACCCGCTTTTAAAAGTTGATATTGTATTAAAGAGAGATCAGGATTGGCTGACAGCTGATCATGTGTCCCCAATACTTTGCTCCAGGGGGAGTTGCCTCTCTTGCCCTGCCGTAGCTGTGCTACTGGCATTTACTGTTATTAGGATACAGCAAGAGGTTCTCCCATTCGATTCTCGGCTGGAGCGCCTTCTGTGTGGAATCTGCATGTTCTCCCCGTGGTTGAGTGGCGTTCGAAAGATATACGTGAATGGGCGTACCTTCATTGAAGGTTGGGCGTCGGGCTTGCACCTCGGTACCATAAAAATCTACTGCCAATCAGCGGACCGGAGTTCCGCTGTGGCGACCCCTAACCAGGAAAAAGCCGAAAGAAGAAGAACAACATGTGTTTGGCTGATAAAACTAAACATAAAGTGTAGGTGCATGGGCTATTAATGGACAAAATGACTAATTTGAACAATAAAAAACTATAATCATCAACACAAAATGTTTAAGCATTTTTGTCCTCTCCTATGGCCTTCATCAGAACATAGTTGCATAGGAATATAGCAATAATACTAGGCAAGCAGGACCATGCAGTTTTAAGTAGATAAACTTGAACGTTCTTGCTACCCTTATCAAGCAGTTAATATCGATAACCTCCCAGATTAAGTAGGACCCATACACAATAATCTTAGTGTAAATTGGTGTCTATCCAGCCAGACTAACCTTCAGTGTAGTGAAAGCATTAATTTTTTGACCTGTATAGGAACATAGAGCACATAAAGCTCTATGCACTACAAGAATTATGACTGAGTGTCTCCAGTCATAACTCATTTATTGTGCTCTCATCATGGCTGTCAGGATTCAGCTCTTGAGCTTTTTCTGTTCTCTTCTTAAGTTGATTTTCTTTCTATCCATGCCTTGAACAAACAATGACTTAGTCATAATCACAGACACAATCATAATCCTCTTTGTCTTTACTGACATTGGTGCCTAAAAACTCATCCATATGCAATGGAGAAACTTGTGAATATTTCACAGGAGGAGATAATACGAGTCAAACTCTATATTCCATATTTAGCGTAGCTTTGTCATTCTCTTAGACTTGCATCATATTTTCATTACTGTTTTAGTGTGTGTTGCGTGTGTGTGTGTGTGTGTGTGTGTGTGTATGTATATGTGTGTGTGTGTGTATATGTGTGTGTGTGTGTGTGTGTGTGTGTGTGTGTGTGTGTGTGTGTGTGTGTGTGTGTATGTGTGTGTGTGTGTGTGTGTGTGTGTGTGTGTGTGTGTGTATGTATATGTGTGTGTGTGTGTGTGTGTGTATGTGTGTGTGTGTGTATGTGTACGTTTTTGTGTGAGTCTGTAAAGTGTGTAAGTGGACACACACTGCAGTATCTTTATCACATATCGCAGGTACATTGCTTTTGTGGGGAGAAGTGAGACACAGCTGAATGAATGATTTGGCTGCAGATGTTGTGCATATTAGCTTAGTGTGAATTTCATTTTGTCAGTCGCATCATTATTAGTGTGAATTTCATTTTGTCAGTCGCATCATTATCATGGACTTGGAGACACACACAAATACCATCCATGTTATATTTTTGTCGTAAGTTATATTTAGCTGCCTACTTTCTTGAACTCATGTTCATCTTGTCTCCCATAATATTAGTTTTCAATGCTGCACATCTTCTGATGCCTCTTTTGTGTAGCTGGTGTATGTCAGCCAACTGTGTATGAGCACTCATTCAGTCATTCAGACACAATTCTTAGACAGTATTCTTTGTTATATATGCATGTGCTTTGCCCCGTACTGGTCCACTATTCCTTATTCTGTATCACCACAGTTCAATGATCCTGATGTCCCTTCAGCATAACATCTGATTCCTTACTGCACATTGTTTCTGTTGATGAACATTATATATCTCTGAATCTTGCCCATTGTAGAAAAATATCATGGTTGACTTATTCTGCCACTTTTGGTAAAAGTCTACAGTTACAAAATATTCCACATGGTTGTTTTCAGGCCTGCCCAGGGATTACAAGACTCATGTAGTTCATACAAAATGTACAAATACAGGAAGAGAATGCAGGTATTAAAAGTTAAAATTTCTCAATGAGGACATAACAGTATGTAAGAAGTTTGCCAGTGTTCTTCTAATACGAAAAGTAAACAAGATTTAAAAAATAATAATATTTAATTAAAATAACACTTAGATTTTTTTTTTAAATCTTCTTGCACACTATTAACTGTAATGTACAATATTTCAGTAGGTGTACATGCCTCACAGCTATACAGATTTTCACATGATATACAGATTTTCGCCTCATACTGTTGATCTACTTTTCATAAAATTGTGGTTTTCTGGCAAGTTAGTGGCAAATTATTAGATTGAAGTTAGAAAATAATGACAGAAATTTGAGTTTCAGACTTCATACCCTTCAGAAAATTCATGCTAATGCAAAACCTGTTATTCTATTAACTTTATAAGTTTGCAAGAGCAATATTTACAAGTGTCGCTATTTTTGAGTCTTTTCCCACTTTCTTTTATGGCTTTGTCCAGATTTCGTGCTCTAAAAGGTTGAGAGGTATGAGATGTGGTGGGTGGTTTACATAGAGTCTAGTTTATATTTGAGGGTAAATGTAGAAGTAATGCATAAAACTGTTAAGTAGTTTTATTACGGGAAAGCATAAGTACTTAACTGTGCAAGTACAGTGTTCCTACTGTTCAGAGCAATAATAGAGGAAAGGAAAGTAATTACCTGAGACTGTGAAGGAGAGATTCAATAGGTCTAGGACCCGTTACACAGAAGATGTGATCAGAGTACAGGAGTTTGTTGTGGGAGAGAGTGTAATGAATTAGTGTTTAGAAGGTGAAAAAGAAAATTATAATTTGCAGTTTTGACTGTGAGATAGCCGGCAATAAATGGAAATGTGTCCAAATTTGTAAGTTTAATTGGTGGGAAAGACTTTTTGCTTTACAGATGTTTAGACACTGATGTTCCCTTCTATGGGGGGACGGGGTATAAATCTGCAGATCAGATTTGAAATTGATTACAGGAAGTAAGATTTTTTTTGAAGCTGCAGTGAATAAGGGTAAGTCATATTGTAATTCAGGAAGCAGGGCTCCCTTTCTAGTTGTGTTTCTTCCTTTTGGAGACAAGAAATGAGAGATTTTTGTGACCCAGAACAGAAGCTTGTTGATGTCACTTCCTTTGTCTGCATACATATAATCGTAACTCACTTTGTGACAGTACACAGTGCTGTGCATCTCACCTGATCATCTTAGTGTTGTCGCCTTTCAAATGCTCAAAGTGTGACCTTATATTTTACAGAAGCATGAGATTTTGCAGGACAAACCATACCCACAAACAGTGCAAAGGACTGATCTTCACTTTTTCCCCCCAAAGAAAAGCTTGTTTTTGTAGATTTTGGCAGACCTCTGTCAAGGTGGTAACCCTAAGCTGTCTCTTTCTTTTTCCGGTCCCCTTGGACCTTATTGTTAGAGGCTTGACCCACAGTACCCAACATCCATGCTGGGTGCACCAGCTGCTCTCCACCCCCCGCCTTACTCCATTTTTGCTGTGGCCAGTTGTGGATTCCGAGGGTGTCCTGGGGGCTCAGCTTGTCTGTGCTTCCATCTGAGGGGGATTTTTTTCCCTATGACTTATTTACTCCCGTTCCCCACCCCTATGCTCATAGATAATGTCTGCGGGCCACTCCCCCTCTATGGACCATGTCTACCCTTAGGGAACATATCAACAAGCATCATCCCACCTGGGATGGATGCACCCACCTCTTCTCTTCTGCTCTGTTAGTTGACTGAGTCACTAATGGAACCCAAGTCAGATGAGCAATAGTCAGGGCTTTATCCCTCTATGCCACAAGAACAGCATTAGAGCAGCTGTTATCTGCAAATTGAAGACCTGGAATCCTACATAATTAGGAAGTAGCCCACCCTACATATGCATGCCTATGAACTGGCTACTCCTCAATGCCTCTATGTCGTGTTACATTTATTCTTCTTTTGACCCAGGTTATGGCTAAAAAGGATCAGTGAATGACCTCTTCACCTGACCAGTTAGCAAATAAGTAATACATTCCCAGTGCCGGGCTTAATTACAATAGGATTAAATTTATATATGTTTTTTTTTTTTTGTGCTAGATCAATAGCAGGAAAATGCAGAAGTTTAATAAAGTTTTAGTTTACGTTTGACACTATTCATCTGTTAATTCCTGGTTGTTGGGTGGCAGAGCACAAACTGAGGACAATACCATGTGACTTGTACTGAATGCTATATTAGACCTTTTTATTTCAAGGTGAGGGGACTTATCTGAGGACATGAGGTTCTGAGTAGACCTAGATTTGCTAATTATCTCAGATATGAGCTGTATCTTAACTTGTACATGATCATATGCAAAGCTTAGCTGAACTTACTGGATTGTCTGAAATAATTCAGTTAAATGACATTGATTTGTTCTGAGTGGTTTGATCAAGGCAAATTTGGCAGTTTTCTGGTGTGTGTCCCCCCCATTTGTTGCTATGCAGGCTTACTGTAGCTCAGGAAAATTTCCAGAAATGCTAACAGCATATAGCAGCATGAGCAGAGTTGTAACAACTGAGTGTGATCACTGGGCAAGATACTGTCTGAAACCATGAAAACCAACTAGGTTGTTTTTCCTGTTAGAATAATAAATGGATTCTGAACAATAAATTCTAAATTATTCAGAAAAAAAAACAAAGTATATAAGTGTCTTGAGTTTTAGTAATTGTTGTGTTCTTAAGGCCGATACTAACTGCATTGCATCTAAATTTGGGTTTGATTCTGAAAAACATAACTCACTTGATATTTTATTTTTATATTTTATTTGTCCTTTGGTAACTGGGAAAGTGTGACTGAACCAAAGGCCCATTTTCAGTGGAGGCCCAGTGAGAAAAGCTGTACAATAGATTCAAAAACACTTGCACAGTATTTGATGAGCAATCACATACAAGGGGAGAAAGCCCTTTAGCAGATTAAATATTTTACAATGATCCTGGGAGAAAGGCTCCACAAAACACACTAACACATTTTACAATAGCCGATAATACAATGGGAGAAAATGCCTACAAATGATGAAACACAAAACAGATTGAAATATTTGTACAGAATATTACTAGGATAAACTATGATCAAGAATAGAGTATGAACTGCAAGTAGCAAGACACTTTACACAAGTGAATAGCCTACTTCATGTAAACTAATTAACAGTTTTCAAAACCTCTAATAATATATGGAAATGAGGAATAGGTTCATAGATTGGTACTAGGCTATCAGCCCTAGGGCCTATACAAAGCTAGCCATAACAATTCCCAGGATATTTCTTCCCACAATATTTACTTCCCTGGACCCCCCTGTCTAGCAGGGCAACTGACATGATCCCCAGGGTGAATTTCCTATCTCCCATCCAATCGTCAAGTTCCTTTTGAAGAGGGCCAAGGAGGTGCTCTGCTTGACATGTATGGGCAGTCTATTCCAGAGTATGGAGAGTCTCTTGGTCAGGAACCTATCCATCCAGCAAGTTTTGCTTATTGTGATGACAAGGTTTAGATCCCTGCAGTGTGTGGCTCTGAGGGATTGGGATTTCTTTAAGTGGAGCATGTCCAACAGCTCAGGGTTTTACATGGCATTGTATGTTAAGCAGAGATCGCCTCTGAGTAGACAATATGCCACGGAGTATAGCTGGAGTTTTTTTAGATGGTTAGCATGGGGCATCTGCTTTAGGCCTGTGATTCTTTTAGTGAGGTATGTCTGTGGCCTTTCCAGCTGTTGCAGATATCTTGTGAGGTACATACCAAACTGGGTATTGTACTCTATAATGGGTCTAATGAGGGATGAGTACAGTGGGACAATGACCTCCTTTTTTCTGGATGAAAAATCCTTAGTGATGAGGTGTGCCACATAGAAGGATTTCCTGACTATTGCGGTGATGTGGCTATCAAAGGTGAGACCACTGTCCATCTGTGTCCCTAAGTCTCTCATCATACTTTCGGTGTTTAGTGTACTGCCACCTATGTGGTAATTCATGGGTACATGTTTTTTTCCCAAAGGGGATAACTATACATTTCTTGGCATTAAGCTTGATCCCATGGCTCTGGCACCAAGCATCTGTTTCTGTAAGGCCCTTTTGTAGAATATCTACATAATTTTGGGATTCAATAATGGCTCCCAATTTGCAATCATCTGCGAACTTTGTTAGCCAGAGTCCCTTAGTGTTGGCCTGTACTTCAGAGAAGGAGATGCCAAACAAGAGTCATCCCAGGACTGAACCCTGAGGTACTCCACTTGTCACTTGTCTGGAGCTGGATTTGGAGAAGGCTACTTTTACAGTCTGGGTTCTGTTAGTAATCCAGTTGGCAACCCATCAAGTGATGTAGGGATTTATGCCCAGCTTAGTAAGTTTATCTATGATTCCAGAGTGGGGGATGGTGACAAAGGCCTTTGTGAGGTCCAGATAGGCTGTGTGGACTGTCTTGCCCTCGTCTACAGTTCTGGAGACTGATTCAAAGAAGTCAGTCAGGTTCAGGAGACAAGATCGGCCCTTTACAAACCCAAACTGGGTGGGGTCTAGTGCTTGAAGGTTGCCAATGTCTTTGTTTATAAGTTACATGATAATGCATTCCATGCCTTTGCAGATCAAGCTCGTCAGACTGATGGGACGGTAGTTTCTGGGATCCAAGGTGGATCCCCCCTTGTGGGCATGAAGCCTGAGGTGAGGCTATGATTAAACATGACACTTAGGTGATGTGCCAGTTCATTTTGTAGTTCATGTAGTACACAGCCCGGGATGTCATCTGGTCCCATGGATGCTGTACTCCTAGCTTTGGAGAGTGCGGTTTCTACCTGTGTGACCATGATTACAGGAATTTGGCAATCTTTTGGTATTGAGATGGGCCCTTTAGGGGGTGAGAGGGGTGTGAAGTTGGCACTAAATCGATCTGCCAGGATATTGGCAATATCCTTGGGATCAGTATATTTAATGCCATTCTTTTGTAGCTCAGAGCAGATCTGAGCATTGCCAGTTAGATTCTTGACATAACTATAGAAAGCCTTGTGGTTGTCTTTGGAATCTTTGGCAATTTTATTTTCGTAACTAGCTTTGAAGGATTTTATGAGGGATCTCAGCTTCTTACTGAGGCTGGTAAGGGAGTTTTTTGCAACCTTGGATTTTCCTCTTTTCTGCAACAGTTTCTTCCTTCTGTTGTATAGTTTGTTTATGGCAGGGAACCACCAGATTGGCTTCCTTTTTTTTGGAGGAGAGCGTCTTGGTTCTATTTGGGATGGCAAGATTCATGCACGAGTGGATATGCTCGTACAGTGCCTTAGTGTAGGTATAGAGTATTCTGCTACCAAGATAGACAGAGTAATAGAACGACATGAAAGAAAATTAAGGATGTGGAGACAGAGTTTATTATTAGAGAGATTAAAGTGTTATGGAAGGACATTAAAGAGGAAAATAAAAAGTAGAAATTTTTGTTTTAAGAGGTAGAAGAGCATACCTTAGTAGCATGGTATCATTAAATTGAGAGCTTCTTTTGATGTTAGGCCATTACTACCTGGTAAGATATGGATGTTTTAGTGAATTGAAAGTGAGAAAGACATAGATATAGTGAGTCTGTGGTCATGTATCTGTTTTGAGGGTTGTGCAGATATAGGTCCAGGTGTCAGAGAGAGATTTTTTTTTTAGATTAGTCTTGAAATGTATTTATTTATTTTCAGTGGAGGCCTGGAGAGAAAACCTCCACAGAAATACAAGCAATACACAATAATTAGTACAATAGTATACATACAGTAAGATGCAGAATACATATCTTCTAGTTAGTGTATACAAAGTAGTATTCAATATAGTTTTCTAGTAGATACAGGTTCAAAAAGAAAAACACAAGCATTTCAATGAAGTTCACTGTGAGAAAAAATAAAGTTAGTAGTGTGTACATATTAAATAATAATTATGACCAAGTGAGATTTCCTTGATATATATTTATTTTTGAGTAGTAATAAACACTGAGGAGAGGGAGAAAATGAGGTAAGGAGTGGACAGTGTGTTGAGAGAGTTATACATATCTTGTCAGTCAGGATTGGCACAGGAGCAATGCCAGTTCTTGGATAGATGTTCAAATAGTAGTTGTATAAAACTAGTAGATTCAGGTGTATTTTGGAAGGTGTAGGGTAGAGAGTTCCATAATCTGGCTAATTGATTTGAGAATAGGGCTTCACCATGATTGTTGTTAACTTTGTTTACTGTGAGAAAGTTTCTGTCTGCAGATCTTAGATTTTGTAGGCATGAGTAGGGAACAACTAGTTCCTTGAGGGATGGGTAACTGTCAGGATGGAAGATATTGTGTGTGAATTTAAGTTGGTAGAGATGGAGAAGGTTAGCTAGCTCAAGCCAATTTAATTTATGTAGAGCAATACAATGGTGAATTTGGTGGGATGGTTGGCTGTAAAGTAGGTTATTTTGTTGTAGCAAGTTTCCAGTTTGGTTAAGTCTGATTTTTTAAGTTGGTAAAGAGGGGGAAAGCATACAGGAGCATAGAGAGGAGGAAGGTTCTGGATATGACTAATTTGGTATTGTCAGTGAGGAATGGCTTGCTTCTGTACAGTGAGCCAAGTTTGATGTGAACTTTCTTAATTGTGATGGCTATGTGTTGGTCAAATCTGAGTTTGTTATCAATTGTCACTCCAAGGAGTTTTGTATGCTGAACTGGTTGTATGACTGTGTTGTTTGCTGAGAGAATAGTGAAAGGAGGGGTGGTCAGTGATTGTTTGCTACTGGTAAATAGCATTAACTGTATCTTTTTGGAGTTGAGGATTAGTTGTGATTTAGTTAGATATGTTTCTATATTATAAAAAGTTCGTTGGGCTACTATTTGGAGGTCTGGTAAGGTATCTGCTGAGCAGATTAAATTTGAATCGTCCGCATGCTGAACTACTTTAGCGTGTGTTGGGGATGGGGTTAGATCATAAGAGAAAATGGTGAAAAGAAGGGGTCCCCCTTGGGGGACTCCAACCGAGACAGGCAGAAGTGGTGAGAATTTGGATTTCCATCACACTGCTTGTTGTCTGTCAGAAAGATAGCTTAGGAACCAGGAGAGGGACGTCTTTGATAGGTTTAGTGCGGCAAGAGTACTAAGGAGTTTCTGATGGGAGACAGTGTCAAATGCTTTTCACATGTCTAAGAAGATTGATGCTACTTGCTGGTTTGAATTTCTCAGTTGGTTGATGGTGTTAGAGAAATTAATTAGGGCTGTGGTGGTGCTATGTTTTGGTCTGAAACCATGTTGGGAGGGAGAGATAAGGTTGTGAGATAACAGGTATTGTAGTAATTGAGCGTGGATACATTTTTCCAGACTTTTGACACAGGGGGAAAGGATGGCTATGGGTCCATAATTGTTTAATTCTGTTGATTTTCCTCCTTTATACAGAGGGGTGATATAGGAAATTTTCCATAATTTTGGGGCATATTGTTCTGCTATAGACTTATTTACTGGAATGGAGATACGCAGAGCTATGGCATCAGCTGACAGTTTGAGGTACTCATTGGGGAGTTTGTCAGCTGCTAAGGAAGAAGGTTTCAGTTTTTTCAGCATTGTTCTTATGGTGTTAGTTGGGACAGGTTTGAGGTCAAAAACATTGTTAGTTACCACATTTGGTAGAAGAGACAGAGGGGTGGAATTGTTCCCTGTAAATAAGGAGATGATAGTGTTTATAAAGTAGGTGTTGATTTGTGAGGCAATACTCACGCTTTGGTTATTGGTTGTTAGTTATGGAGTTGTAGCTTTACCTGGGTGGAGGAGTGAGTTAATTGCTTTCCAGAACTTTTTGGGATTGTTTTTATTTTTGTTTTGCATAGTTGTATAATATGTTTTTTTGTCTAGCTTGAGTTGTTTTTTTTGTTTGTTTGCGGAGCTGGTGGTATGCTAGCAGAGTTTTATTGTTGTTTGTTTTTTGGTATTGATACCAGGTTTTGTCCCTTAGTTTTTGAAGTTTAATGATTTCTTTTGATATCCAGGGCAATCTCTTATTTTTAATGTGACATGTACGAGTTGGTGCTAAGCTATTTAGAAAATCTAGAAATGTGTCATTGAAGTATGTTACAGCCTGGTCAAGTTGGAGATTATGGAGTGGTGTCCAGTTGCAATTATTGAGCATGTCTATGAATGCTTCATTGGAGAAGTTTTGGTATTTCGTATGACTTTGTAAACCGTGGTTGTGGGTGAATTGAGCTGATGATGGATTAAGTAGGTAGGTCTATGATCACTTACATTATTTGGAAGGCATCCGGAGAGATAGTTGTGGGAAGATAGATTCCCTTTTGCTATGTTTATCTACTCATGTGGGAAACTGGATTGTTTGGGAGAAACCATATAGATATATGAAGGTAGAGGGGTTATCACCAGTGCAAGTGCTCCAGTCAAAGTTGAAGTTGCATGTGATAATGGTTTCATGGGTGTAGGTTGAGGTTGTCAAGGCTATGAGTTCCTCAGTGGCAGTGGGAGTATTGTTAGGAGGTATTTAAGTGGCTATTATGGTAATATTTTTCTTTGAGTTGATTCTGAGCCATGTTACTAGAACTTCAAAGTTGTTATCACAAGGGTATTTGATGGGTAGGTAGTCTATGCTTTGGTTATCTTTGTAGAAAATTGCAACCCCACCACCCTTCTTCCTGACCCTGTCTAACCTGTGCACACTATAACCTTGTGGGAGTATGTCTGGGTCTCTTATATGGGGTTTTAGCCAAGTTTCTGTTGCTATAAGAATGTCTGGTGAGTATTGTGCAATGACTGCATGAAAGTCTGTGATCTTGTTAACTAGGCTTCTAAGGTTCATCTTAAGAATGAGAAGGTCTGTAGTTTTTAATATGAAGAAGGGGTGGAATGGTAGCCATGATGGAATGTTGTGCAGTATGTGGCCCAGGATTGGGGTATATATCACCACTATGGAGAATCTGTGATAATACACATGCATGTTTGTGTGATAATTTGGAGAGTATGAAAAGGTGCTTGCTGAAGTGGTTAGTGGTATTACTGACAACTACATATTTGAAGTGGAAGTATGCAATAGGTGTGTGATTGTAGAGTTGGAAGGAGATGGCAAGGTAGGAGAGTGAGGAGTGGATGGTATTAGTATAATATAGTGTGGGCCTATGGACATGTTGTATATGTAGGTGACTGTAAAATGTTAGATAGTATGCAGATAGCAGTAGGGTATAGAGTGTGGGCAAGAGAAAGAGCATGGTGTGTATTCTTTTTTAAAAAGTAGGTTACCTGGATGGTGTGATAAAGATATAGAGAAAGGGGGATGTTGGTGTAGTGTGGTGGGAGTAGTGTGATTAAGGACTGTTGCAATTAAGTTGTGTGAGGAGAGGGAGGTGTGTTACAAATAGTGTGATCGGTTAACTGAGGTGTGGCTGGCAGATGGAGGCTGATTCTTGATTGGGGGAAGTTAGGGGAGTGGTTAGCATTGGTATAAGTCTAGGTGATGCAGGGTTGGGTGGGAATGGGGGTAGGGTAGGAGAGCCAAGTGAGCCTGAGCCTAGCGAGGGCAAATGGAGCAGGCTGGCCCCCTCTCACAGAAGAGTGCAAAGAAAAACAATTAGTATAAGAAGTAGAAGCTTTGGAGCTATAAGGTAAGTGAAAGCTAGGAAGAGGTAGAGGCAGAAAGGTAGGAGTGTAAGCAGATAGTTGCAGACGCACTATATTTATGGCCATGGTGTGTAAGTATAACAAAGGAAGGCAAATCTAAATAGGTATAAAGTACACCAAGTAAATTGTACTAACCTTACTTTACAGGAATTCTAAGGGAGGCAGATTTAGTTGAGACAAGATACAACAAGTATATTATTAGTTGTGCCACTTAATGGAAAGAGACCAAGCTATAGTTGCCTGAGGTGGCGGTGGGGAGCCCTTACAGGTGTGCATGCCAGCCAAAGCAATCTTTAAAAATAACTAGTAAAAGTAACAAATATGCTATAAAAAGAAATGCAACCAACCAGTCATAATGTTTAAAACATAACTATTAAGGACCAATTCTTCTAATAACAAGAAACTGCAAACATCCAGTCACCTATGCAGACTTGTCTGGTGGGTATCCTTAAGAGGTGTTACTCTTGGCTTGCAATAACTGTAGTGTAGCAGTGGTTCTATGTACCAATGTTGTAGTTGCTGTGGAGGGACCCGAGCTGTGCTAATACAGGCAGACCAAGTGTGCTATGCAGACTTGTCTGGTGGGAATAATTAAGAGGTGTTACTCTTGGCTTGCAATAAGTGTAGCGTAGCAGTAGTTCTATTTGCCAATGTTGTAGTTGCTGGGGGGGCCTGAGCCAAAAACAACTTGGAAAAGTTGTTAGTGTGCTTAGGGAATAAGGGAATAGGGCTCCAGGAATGAGTCTCAGAGCTGAAATACAGAGAGTCTCCTGCTGACAGATGTGGTTTGTAGGTAGTCAGGACTCAGGAGCATTTTGTTTTCAGATCTAACTGGCCTAGAAAGGGTGTACATATGTCATAAGTCTAAAAGGACTTTGCTTTGTTTTAATTTGAATATTAATTTGTGGACTAGAAGTAATGTGTGAGTTGCTGGGGTAATTCAAGAAAGTCAAGCTGTCTTAGAGCTAATCAATTCTGGTTCTGTTTGATGAATTAGTGGAAAATGTAGCTGTTTTGTTATAGCACTAATTTAGTTTATTTTGGATGGAAGCTTGAAGGTTAAGCACTACTGGGGAGCCATATGGTAAACTGAGGAGTAAGAGTATGATGGCCAGGAGTTTTCTGGATGAACCCGTCAAGTAGTATTTTGTTCTAAAGAGTGCCTCTAATTTTTGGTGAATTTTTTTGATAACCTGTTAAACATTCAAGTCAAATTTCAGGTTATTATCAATTGTCATGCCTAGTAGCTTTGTATGGGGAATGACTTCTATAGAGTTGTTATCAAAGGCTGTAATTGAGACATTTTGTTTGAGGCGTGCAAGCACTTTTCAGAGGAGTAGTAGCAGATTGTTTTTATTTTTGGACTGAGTAGAAACTGGTGGGATTTGCTGAGCCAGCTTTCAAATGACGAAAATGACTCTTGGGTAGTGTGCTGAACAGTAAATGGGTTACTGGCAGAACAGTTTACTGTGGAGTTGTCAACATATTGGATGAGTGATGCTTGGCATTTGGTGGAATGTAGGTTTTGGTAAATATGGTAACAAGAACTGGCCCCAGTATGCAACCTTGGGGATCACCTGTTTTGATGCGTAGGAAGGATGAGTAAGAATTAATCCATTAACAGACTGGAGTCTATTGGAAAGGTAGCTGGAGAACCAGTTGGTGGAAGTGTTTGAAGGGCCATGTGGAGAGAGCTGTTTTAGAAGTAAACTATGGAAACTGGTATTGAAAGTTTTAGATTAATTCAGAAACACAGCAGAAACAAGCTGGCCTTTGTCTCTGGCTAAGTTAATAGTGTTGGTGAAGGAGAGCTGTGATGGTGCTATGCCCTAGTCTGAAACAATGTTGTATGGGGGGTAATAAGATTGTTCATTTGTAAATGAGTCATTATTGATTACAAATGCATTTTTCAAAGATTTTTGAAAATGGGGAAAGAATGACAATAGGTTTAAAGCTGGATATATTATTGGGGTTACTTTACTTGTTAGGTGGGATCATTTGAGATTTTTTTTTTCCATAAGGCTGGGACATGTGATTCATGAATAGACATATTTATGAGAATGTCTTCTAAAAAGGAAATTGAGCTGGCTGATATTTTTTAAGAAATCACCAGGAATTCCATCTGAAGTTAGTGTACTTGGTATAATTTGTTTGAGATATTTCTTGATTGTTGTGATGGATACTGGATCGAAAGGAAAAAGGGTAGGTATTAGTGGACTTGGGAAGTGAGATGGTGTGGGATGTGTTCAGGTTATTTGAGGAAGATGAGTTGTTAGTTTGTTTGTAAAGTAGTTGCTGAAAATTAGAGTAATAAAGTTTTTGTCAAGTTTGATGCTGCATTTGGCTTTATTTCATAGGTATTTATCTTGCTTGAAGATTGTTTTCTGTGTTATTATTGAGTCATGCCTTCCAGGATTTATCTCCATTCCTCATTAAGTTCCTGGTGGTAGGAGTTAGCTAAGGAGCAGGGTTGTTTTGCCCTCTTTTTATTTATTTATTTGTTTATTTATTTTTTTATTGACATTTGTTTACTGGGAAAGTATGCCTGGATAGAAGACCATTTTCTGAGGAAGCCTGGGGAGAAAAGCTCCAAATTATTGCAAAACATTTTAAGAACAATGGAAAGAAAAACACAGATAATGCGATGGCAGAACAATATGCTCAATATTCAAGTTTGCATAGATAGAATACGGTCGCAACTGCTGAACAGTGTTCACATCACCAAAAATCAACGTCCATACGAGAACAGGAATTATACCATATGGAACAGCATAATAAAGATAAAAATGGTCTGGGAATCTATCTATGAGACAAAGATTAGCTTTAAATGATTTAAGAACTGACCGCAATATCATGATTAGACCTGCTGATAAGGGCGGACCTACAGTTATTATGAATACTACTGACTATATAATCAGGATGAATAATCTATTAAATGACATGAAATATTATAGTCGTATTCATTCACAACATGTAGATAGGATTATTAGGAATGTATCAGATTTACTATTAGCTATGTTTAACAACGGACTTATCACTGATGAAATGTTAAAATATTTTTCTGTTAATGAACCAAAACTTCCAATTATACAAGGAGTACCAAAGATTCACAAAGATCCTCTTGACCCACCCATGAGGCCGATAGTAGCAGGCCGAGGGTGGGTTACTGAACCCTTGTCTGTATACCTTGAAAGTAAGCTGAGGCCAATAGTTAATAGCTATGAGTATATATTAAAAGATACAAAACAGTTCTTAATAAAGTTATATAGTGAAATGAAACATATTACATACCATGAAAGATTTATTATGGTAACTTTAGATGTGCAGTCCCTCTTTACATGTATCCCTAATTTAGAAGGAATTCTTAGTATTAGTAGATGCTTGCAACAACAAGGCACATTTACTGAAACACATATAACCATGATTTGTAACCTTATGAAAATTGTTTTGAATAATAATGTTTTTACATTTCATAATCAAATCTACATACAAAGAGATGGCGTGGCTATGGGCACTTCATGTGCCAATAGCTACGCCAACTTGGTTATGGCAGATTGGGAATGTAGATGCTTGTTTAAACTGGATTACTTTTTACGATATGTAAAGTTTTATGCCCTTTTTGTGGATGATTTATTTTTCATTTGGAATTCGGATGAAACAACATTAGATGAATTTCTGATACAAATCAACGGGTTAACCAGTTATTTAAAATTTACTATGACTGCATCTAGAGAAAGAGTGTCTTTCTTGGATGTATTTGTAGAAAGATTACCTGAAGGCTTATTAAATACTGGTGTCTACAGGAAAACTTGTTATAGGAATGCTATGTTACATAGATCCAGCATGTATCCTGAATATGTGTTTAAAAATATCATACGGGGACAGACTATGAGAGTGTCCCGTTTGAATTCTTCGTAAAAGGGATTTAATAATGAGTTGAAGGCACTTGGATGTAAATTTATGGATAGAGCATACAGTCATGATGAATTAACACAGGGATTTGCTGGAATACAAGATCTGAGACAAGGAAGAGCGCAACCGTATTTTGCCTCAGTAAATGTATATGATAATTCGCAGGTAAATAAGATAAATCAGTGAGTGAATGTGAATATATACTATACTCAAGATGTTAATCAAATCAAAGATGCTTATACTAAATTTTGGGATATACTAAAAGATGAACCTACACTAAAAGAATTAATAGGGGATAGACCCAAATTTATTTATAAAAATAAAACAAACATATAGAATGTTATGTGGACCTAATAGGTTACAGGGTAGATCGCATCAAGATAATATTGAGAATAAATATACTAGGCCATGTAAAAGATGTAGGTATTGTGAATATATAGAGACATCTGGTAGATTTATACACCCAGTTACGAAACGCTCTTTCTTTTTCCACATTGACGCTGATTGTGATGCACAACATTTAGTGTATTTTGCCAGCTGTTCTGTCTGTTCTGCCTACTATGTAGGCAAAATTGATAGAAAATTAAAGGAAAGACTTAAAGAACATGTATATAATATCAAAATCAAATGTAATAAAAATGCCCTGTCTAAACATGTGAATGAAACCTCCCCTGATCATATGTTTAAATTTCAAGCTATTTGTATGAATTACGTTAACATTAGAAGGGGCGATATTAGGAATACCACTGAACAGTTTGAGAGTAAATGGATCATTAGGCTTAGGGCGGATAGATACCCTGGACTCAACAACAGGGTTTCTATCAAACCCATTTTAAAAGGTAGACCATTGAGGAGATAGCATATGTTTAGCTAGCTATATGATTCCCTATATATAAGTTGTTTATATATGATATCATTATTTGTTGTTGCAGACATTTCTTAGTGCATACAATAGTATTTCTATCATTAGTCAAGGTTTACTTAGAATGTCATTGTATTTTAGTATATATATATATATTTTGTATAACAGTTCATTAAATATATATACTATCTATATAAGACATTTTTTATATATTTTTAAGAATATTAACATGGATGCTAATTGTTTTAGTGTATTTCACATATTTATATATTTTTTAAATATAAGCGCTTTGCTATTTATACAACGCTGTGCAAGATATTTTTATTTAATTGACAACAGGAAATGATGTAATTAAATTGATTAATATATAAAAAGATTGTAAATTAAATAATGCAGTTGGCCTGAAGAAGCCTTTTATGGTGAAAGCGCTTGCCGTTGCTTTTTAATAAACTGTTTTAAACTATCTCGTATGGACGTTGATTTTTGGTGATGTGAACACTGTTCAGCAGTTGTGACCGTATTCTATCTATGCAAACTTGAATATTGAGCATATTGTTCTGCCATCGCATTAACTGTGTTTTTCTTTCCATTGGATTATTATATCGCAGCTATTTGTTTTTTAATATATTTTAAGAACAATATTTTACAGTCTTCAAAATAAAACAAAGACATCTGCAGTTTAAATAAGTATAGCAAATTAGTCATAATATAAAACCATTGGTTAAGAATCGATGCAAGTTATATGATAATCATTTAATATTTAGAGAAATTTAAGATGGTTTGCAGAGAAATTAAAAGTAAGTTAGTCCCAACAGGAATTGCAATATGAAGTGAGGGAAAAACAGGCTTATGGTATATTTAGAGAGAAAGTTATAGGATCATAGGTACATAGGAGGTTACTAGGCTAACAGCCCTATAGCCCTTACAAGTCTAGCCATATTTATCATAAGTTGCCCTAGTTGTCAGTGGTTAGGTGAGTGAAGTTCACAGCGGTAAGGGCCTATGGTAGTTAATACCATCTTCATCTGTCCAGGAGGGACTCTGGCTCCACCTCAAGAGTGAATTTGTTGTCAACAGTCCATTGATATAGGTTGCGTTTGAAGAGGGTCAGGGAGGGGCTCTGTTTCATGTGAACTGGAAGCTTGTTACAGAGAAATGGCAGTCTCTGAGAGATATAGCTATTTCTCCAGCATGACCTGTTAATGTCTGAGGCTAGGTTAAGATCCCTGGAGTGAGTGACCCTCCTGCAGTTTGATTTATGAATGTGTAGCATTTCCATGAGGGCCGGGTCAGAGACTGGGTCTGTATTGCAATACTGAATGCTAAAAACAGCGAACGATGTTTCATCGACACATTTTCAGTGAAAGCTGAAAATGTCGAAACCACAGAACAGCAATTTCTTTCCTAGGGAAAGAAATTGCTGTTCCAACCCCCCCCAAAAAAAACATTAAACACTTCCAAACACATACACACATACCCTAATCCTAATTATATCCCCCCAAAAAACAGTAAACAACTAAATACACATATGCACATAACCCAACCATACATTTAACGAAAAAAACCCAGTAAACATTTTAAACCATATGCACTTACCTTAACCCGCACCCTAACCTTAAGGTCAGTAACTCTCGCACATTTACATAAACAGTTCCAAACACATACACACTTACCTTAACCCTAATTCTACCCTCCCAAAACAAAAGTAAATAACTGAAAACACATACACACGTAACTCAACCATACATCTAACACAAAATATAAGACAGTAAACACTTTCATACATATGCACTTACCTTAACCCGCACCCTAACCCTAAGGTTAGTAACTGTTGCACAATCATGCTCGGGAGCTATACCAGACAAGGGACCACACTACACTTCAGAACATGGCAAAACAACAAAGCGGTCAAGTGACTTCTTTCCCAGGGAAAGAATTCGCTGAACAGCCGCTTCGCTGTTTTGCCTGTTCGCTCTACATGTGTCGACAAAAACGCATTCAACAAAATGTGTTTTCATTGTACTAATAGGAACCCCAGAGAATGCCCTGTAAGTCAGGCACAGGTCACCCCTTAGCAAACTGTTGGAGACAGAATACAGTGATAAGGCTTTCAATCTTTCATTGTAAAACTTATTTTGTGTACCCTGTAATTTCTTGTTGAGAAACCTCTGTAGTCTGTCCAGTTGTTGCAGGTGTCTGGTGAGGTACACACAAAAGGAACATGCACTCAATTACTGGTCTGATGATAATGGAATTATAACATCCTTAGATCTAGATGCGATGCATTTACTTATGGATGTGCCAGATAGAAGGATTTCCTTAATACTGTGGATACTTGATGGTCAAAATTCAGATTGCTATCATCCTGAATACCCAGATCATGTACCACTGGATCTACACTTTGGGTGGGTGCTGCCTATAAAGTCATTAGCAGGGGTGTCAGCTTTCCCAAAGGGAATAATAATGATTTTTTTGCATTTAGCTTTAATCTGTGGCTTTGGTACCAGTCATTTGTCTGCATTAACCCTGTCTGCAGTATATTAACATCATTGTGGGACTCTGTGATTGCTCCCAGTTTGCAATTATCAATGATCTTGGTCAACCACAGGCTATCCAAGTTTGCCTGGATTTCTGAGAATTAAATTCTGAACAGTAAGGGGCCCAGCACAGAACCCCGTGGTACTCCACTGGTGACTGATCTTTTGCTAGAGGTGAACGCATCCACTTTGACAATATGTTTCTTGATGGTGAGCCAGTTGGCTACCCCTCTGATAATGTAGGGGTTATTTCCCAATTGGGAGAATAGGGATTGTGTCAAGTGCCTTGGCTAGGTCAAGATAGGTGGTATTCACTGTCTTTCCCTCATCCAGGGTCTTGGTGACTTTCTCGAAGAAGTCAACCTTGTTTAACAGGCATGCTCTATCTTTAATGAATCTGAACTGGGTTGCATCCTGAGACTGGAGATTACCTATTGTCATTGTTTATAAGTTCCATAATGATTCTGTCTATGGCCTTGCAGGTGAGGCTAATCAGCTTATGGGCCTCTAATTCCCAAGGTTGATTGATGGTCCTCCTTTGTGCAGAGGAATTAGTGTTGCTGGCCTTCATTCCGCTGGAATATAGCTGGTTTGCAGGTTGTGGTTAAACAGGGATCCAAGTGGGTCTGCTAGGTCATGTTTTAAGCTGTTTAAAAGGCAACCTGGGATGTTGTCTTGCCCCATTGATGCTGTGTTTTTTAGCCTTGGAGAGCACCAGGCTAACCTGCTCTCTTGAGATAATAGGCTGAGAATGATGGCAGGTATACTTTGGAGGATGACTTTTGGGGGACAGGGGGGTGAAGTTTGCTCAAAATCTGTCAGCAAGCAGGTTGGCTATTACCTCCAGTTGAGTATAGGTGGTGCCATCCACAAGGTTCAGTGCATAGCTGGGTATTTCCTTTTAGATTTCAGAGGTAGTTAAAGAATGCCTTGTGATAATCCTTAGCTAGGGAGGCTATTTTTCCTTCATAATTAACTTAGGAGGACTTAAGGTCACTAACGTGTTTGTTTAAGGTAGAGAGGGATTTCTTCCTCTGCTGAGCTAGTTCCTTCTTATTCTTGGATATTAGTTTCTTTCTCTTGTTGTATAGTCTTTTACACTAGGAGTCCACCAGGGTGACTTATTTTTTCAGCAAGCCCTTGTTATAATCTGGTCAGGTACAGCCAGTTCTAAACAACTGCTTAAGTAGTTATGCAGGGCATTTGTGTACACCTCTGCATAGGAGTCCATGTTATCTGCATTCAAGGGAGCTTTGAAACTTCTTATACCATCACTTAATAGCAGGTAATTTGTCTCTGAAAAAATTTAAGTGTTTTTGAGCTTGATTGGGTATCTGGTCTTATAATTTCATCAGACAAGACTGATTTATGGTCCAGTCTTACCAGAGATAATGTCACATGGTGGGGGGGGGTGCAGTACTCTCCCGTGTTAGTGAGTACTATGTCCAAGACATTTGAGCCTCTTGTGGGTGTGCTGACTAGCTGTTCCAGAGCATTTGCATTGACAAAGCCCAAGAACCTCTGAACCAGCATGTCTGTGGTCATGTATGCTTCTCAGTCAATGGTAGGATAATTAAAATCACCACGAGTAAGGTGTTGGGCTGTTTGGCAAGTGGCTTCAGTAATTCCAGATATGCAGTATGCTTTTTCTCTTTCATGGTGGGAAACCTATAGCTAGCTATGATGTGGTAGGAGGCTTTGCCTATAGTTAATTGGACATGGAGTAGCTCAAGAGAGTCATACTGTTTGACCAGTCTCGATGTGTGCTTATCCTAAATAAGATGGATACACCTCTGCTTTGGTTCTTTCATGCTCAGTTTGTGGTCTGAATGAATGGAAGGCATTGTAGCCCTGCATGGCCAGGGTGCATTCCAAGCCTTTGAACCATATCTCAGTGACTGCACAGATGTCAGCATCTTCCAAAGTGAGGAGTGCTTCCAGGGCATGCAGTTTCTTGTTTAGACTCCTACCATTAAACAGCAGTACCATGAGTTTATCTAAAGAGGATTTTGTTATGTTGGGAGGTTGGGATGGCTAACGCCTTTGCCACTATCTGAAAGCATAGAAGAAACAAGTGCAGACCATCTCTGGCAAAGCAGCGTGGCCTTTTGACCATGTCTTCCCAGGCTGATAGATATTGGATCCCCTTGGACTGACACCAGAAGCTAAACCAATTGTTGAAGTCAATCATTTTTTGTTTGTATTGTGGCATCATCCTTGAAGAAGGTAGAAAGCTGCTTATACCTGTCTGTGACACATAATCTCAGAGTTCAGTCATGTCTCTTTTCATATAGTCCAATGAGGTACGTTTCAAGTCATTCACCCCCACATGGACTATGACGGAGTCATACTGCTACTTGTGGTTGAGTGACTTAAGTTCTTGAGTGGCTTCACAGATCCTGGTACCTGATAAGCAGCTAGCCATAACCTGCTCCTTATCCAGCCTGGTGAGGAGAACATACGTGTGTCTTACAATGGAGTCACCTTTGACCAATACATTAGGTTTTGTGGTGTTACCCCTTATGAGCTTATTTCTTGAGACACTGGCGTGTGTGTTATTACGCATTGTAGTTGTTTTTTGCATTGTGTGCGTAAGTGGTTTCTCTTTGAGAGGCTTCTGATCTTTTGGTAAGTTACTAGTGAGTACTTCTGCATATGTGGGTTTATGTGTAGTATCCTTATTTAGTGTGGGGGTGTGACAACATGTTTGGGATTAGATTTCTTCTTATGTTAGAGTATTGCCTCCAATTTCATAGTGTAACTACATCTCTCACATAAAGCATTTGTTTGTTTCAGGAGTAAGGGGCTTTAAGTATACATAAGGCAACTGCTACATTGCCTCAGGATGCCCATGTCTGTCAGGCTGGTAAGAGAGATAATGGACAACTGCCTGTCCATGATAGCAGGCTCTTACTGTATGTTTTATTAGGGAAGGGAATGGGTTAATTTGAAAAGACTCTCCAGGTAACAATGAGAGTACAAAATGGACCTATACTTTGTGTAGGCTAAGGTTGATCAACAAGTCAGTGCTGCTCAGTGCACAACTGAGTTACTCCTAGAGCAGCAGAAAAGCTTGGAAGGGTTTCACTGACAGCAGTTTAGGGAAAAACTGAGCATCTAGGCTTTTGTGTCTATCCAAAGCAATGCTAACCACTGCTGCATGAAGATCATCACCATGCAAACGTGAAGCTTAAATACGAACAAAGAGAAACAAGTTTTAAGCTAACTACCAATCAGGAAAGGACACAGAAAGCCTTCCACCAGCAATCCCCAACTCAGACATGTTATATTAGCACAGTTCTACCACAAGAGTGCAAAAAACACTTTCTTATTGTAGAATATCTGGTTTGGAGCCCAAGTGTAACAAGAACACACAGACTACCTACAATAACCCTACAACTCAGAGATACAATATAATATTGGAAAATTAACTACTTAAAGCAGCAGTAGACACTACAGGTTTTTTTTTTACTATAAAGTATGCTGAAGGGTGGACATGATAACAGCAAATAGGTTAAGAAATTGATAAAGTACAGTCAGAGCATATAAGAGTAGTGCAAAAAATATATAGGTTCATATGTGTTTACTAGGCTAATGACCACAAGGGCCTTTTTAAGCCTAGTCATGCATCCCAAATCTCTGACAAGTTCTGGTACCCTTGATAAGTGTAAACAAGGGCGTGAGAGATGAAACATTTACAAGCAGGGGCCTGGGAGGTGAAACATTTACAGGTTGATTATGTTCATTACAGACATAAGTGCCAAACCAGGGATGGATTTCCTGTTCTCCAACCAATTGTCCAAGTTACACTTGAATTTGGTTAGGGAGGAACTTTGCTTCACATGGATGGGGAACCTGTTCGAGAGATGGGATAGTCTCTAGGATACATATCTGTCTGTCCAGCAGGTCCTATTTGTATCACAGGCAAGGGTTAAGTCTATTGAATGGGTAATTCTGGTGCTGTTTGTTTTGCAGATATGCAGGAGGTCCATCAGAATGGGATCTGACAATGCCTTGTATGCCAGGCATAGATCTACCCTCAACAGCCTGTAGGAGACTGAATACAGGGATAGGGCCTTGAGGCAGTCTGCATAGCAGAGGTTACTTACTACCTGTACTCTTTTAATGAGGAACCTCTGTGGACAGGGACATTGTACTCAATGATAGGTTTGATGATTGCTGATTACAGTGGAACAGTGACTTCCTTGGTCCTTGATTCCATAGCTTTGTTTATATATTGCTGAACATAGAAAGATTTCCTCACTACTGTAGACATGTGATGATCAAAGGCTAGGTTACTGCCATTGTGTGTCCCTAAGTCCCTGACTACTGGGTCAACTCTAAGGGGTGTGTTGTCAATATGATAATTACCAGGGGTGGATGACTTCCTGATGGTCACTATTATGGATTCCTTAGCATTTAGCTGTAGCCCAAGGCTCTGACATCAGTTGTATGCCCATGTCAGCTTTTTCTGAAGAGCAGTTGTGTTAGTGTGGGATCAATGACAGCTTCTAATTTGCAATCATCTGCAAATTTAGTCAGTCAGAAGCATATGACATTGGCCTTGACTACAGAGAAGTAACTGCCAAAAAGGAATGGTCCCAGGACCAATACTTGAGAGGCTCCACTTGTGACTGGTTTCTTTTGTAGAGTTAGACTCCCTAATTTTAACTTCCCATGTCCTGTCCAGTTGACTGTCCACCAGGTGACATAAGGGTCTGTACCTAACCTCTCGAGTTTGTCCACAATGCCTGAGAGGAGTATTGTGTCAAATGCCTTGGCCAGATCAAGATAGGCAGTGCAAACCATTTTGTCCTCATTCTTTGCTTTGGTGACCTTCTCAAAGAAGTCCACCAGGTTGAGTAGGCATGACCTGCCCCTGACAAAACCAAAGTGGGTTGGGTCCAGTGTCTGGAGGATTCCTATGTCATTATTGATCATTAGCATGATAATTCTTTCCATGGCTTTGCATATGAGACTAGTGAGACTTATGGGTCTGTAGTTTCCAGGGTCTGTAGATGGCCCACCTTTGTGCAGAGGGATGACTGTTGCTATTCTCCATTCACAAGACATGAAGCCTGTTTGGAGACTACAGTTAAATAGCCATTCCAGAGGACCTGATAGGTCATATTTCATGTTATTTAGCAGGCATTCTGAGATATTATCTGGGCCCATTGATGCAGTGTTCTTGGCCTTAGAGAGAGCATTAAGGACCTGTTCCCTAGTGATAGCAGGGGGAGTTATATTTGACAGTATTTCCTGAGGGAAGGTTGAGAGGGAGAGAGGGGTAAAGTTGGAGCTGAATTTATCGGCCAGTAGGTTTGCTATATATTCTGGCTCAGTATAGGTGGCTCCATTTACAGTGAGCTCTGCACACAACTGTGTATTGTCTTTGAGGTTGTAGACATAGCTAAAGAATGCCTTGTGGTTGTCCTTGGTCTGTGAAGCCAAATTTTCCTCAAAGTTGGCTTTGGTAGACTTTATTTTTCCTTTGAGTTGTTTGTTTAGCTTGGTGAGAGTGCTTTTATCCTGCTGGATGCTGTACCTCCTAATTTTTGCCATTATTTCTTTCCTTCTGTTATACAAGCCTAACGATTTTGTGATTCCTCCAGGGTGACTTGTTTTTTTGAATAAGTTCTGTACTTCTTCCTTGTGGGTACAGCTGCATCTGTGTAGTGATTGACTTACTTGTATAGGGTTTCTATGAAAGTTCTGCATAGGCTGAAATGTTCTCAGGGTTTATGGGGGCTTGAAATTTTGCCAGGTTATCACTTAATAGCAGGAAGTTAGCCTTAGAGTAGTTATTGAATATTACAGGATTAGCTGGTGGTCCAGGTTTTATTTTTACTTCAAAGGAGACCATTTTGTGGTCAGACCTTATCAGGGGAAGACATTACACTAGGGGATGTGCAACACTCTCCCATATTAGTTATGACCAGATCCGGTATGGTTTCACCCCTTGTTGGGGTATTGGTGTATTGACAATCTGGTCCAGCGAGTATGTGTTTACAAAATTTAGGACTCTATCTTCTTCTTTTTCATTCAGCTGTTCCCATTATGGGTCACCACAGTGGACCATCCATTTCCATTTCTTCCTGTCCTCTGTATATTGCTCTGTCACACCAACCACTTGCATGTCCTCTATCACCACATTCATAAACCTTATCTTAGGCCTTCATCTTTTCCTCTTGTAGACCTTCCATTTCACTCTTACTGGTAGTCGTCTGTCACAAATTACTCCTGACACTCTTCTCCACCCACTCCACTCTGCCTGTACTCTCTTCTTCACCTTTCTTCCACACTCGCCATTACTCTGAAATGTTGATCCCAAGTATTTAAACTCATCCACCTTCGCCAACTCTATACCCTGCATCCTCACCATTCTTCTATCCACACTCTCATTCACACACATATATTTTGTCTTAGTCCTGCTGACCTCTCCTCTCTAGAGCATATCTCCACCTCTGTGCTTGTATATTTGGTGTTGTATAGGATTCCCAGTTAATAGTTGGATAAAGAAAGTTGTCCATGAATATGGTATTGGGTTGTATGGTGAGTGTTTCCAGTAAGTCAAAATACATGGTATGGGTTTCCTGGGTCATATAGGAGGACCTTTGCCTTGCAAGGAAATGGTATTGGTTTTTGGATTATGGATATGGATTTTGGATATGGTGACTTGAACATGGAGAATTTCAAGTGCATTGTCCTTTTTGACCAGCCTGCAACAGATACAATGTAATATAATGCAATTAACTACTTAAAGCAGCAGCAGACAGTACATTTTTTGAAACTGCTAAAGTACAGTCACAGTATATAAGAGAAGTGAAAAAAATACGTAGAGCCCTTTTATGTGCTTCCCAGCTCAGATAAACCAGGTAAACACCTACTTCCACTAGATGAATAATCCCAGTCTTCATAATATAAAAGCACTGTAAAGGAATGTCCGGAGTGAAATGCTACCACAAACAAACTTAAAATATATGAAATGCTACCACAAACAAAACTTAAAGATACAAATACAGCAGTGTACTTTAAATAGCTTATAAAAGTGTGATTATTCAATAAAAGTACTTTGCTTTGTATAAATGAACCAAGAGACACTCAGTTGTACAGAATTTATAAAGGCACTAAAAACAAGATAAGCTGATTAATAAGCACACAGTCAATAAAACTACACGCAGAAGTTTCAAGTGTTTCCCCAAACTAAACACACCAAGCTGCCTCCCAGTGCAGTAGATGGAAAATCAGCTGGCCTCTTGATGTGAAAACAAGTGTTTGCAAGAGTATAAAAACATACTACGTTATCCAACAGCTAGCTAGATAATGAATTCAGAGCAAGTAAATCAGTCAGACAATGAGAGACAAAATGCATTTTCAATATAAGCAAAAAGAAAGTCAAATAAATAATTCAGAAAAGGAGGAACTTGTTAAGCTCGATTTACAGTAGGGGTGGGCAACTTAAAATCACTAGGTTTAAAAAGTAGATCAACAAACGGGAGAGTTGCTGGGAAAAACTAGCAGTGAATCACCAGCAGTGCTTTTAGTTTATGCAGGTTTGAAATCTTTTCAGGAAAAGACAAAGACCCAGAAATTCACTGTGTATTTAAATATCAGTCCTGAAACAATTTATCCAGTGAAATAAATATGTGAAATGTGCAGCCTAGATAATTTAAGTATCTATCTCTCACAATGAATAAAAACACCAAGCCAAGCTGATTTCTTAAAACAGAAAACAAAATGGGGCAGGTAAAACAAAAAGCAACTCTATCACCCACAGGCAAAAAATATATGATCTGAAGTCGATGACTTAATTTGGTCTTCAACCTGTGGGAATACGGATCTGGTATGCATCTGAGCCGGCAAGTTCATGAGCATCTGCTCCGAGCTCCAAGCTCCTCCTTCTACCCATAATACACCACTACCACCTTCCTTCCCCCAGATCTCGTTTGCGATCAGCATCATAATGTCTGAGCTCTGGGTATCATAAGTACTTAGTTTTTTCTGGTGATAGGATTTACAGTTTTAGTGTTAGTGAGTCAGGATAGTACCCCTCTCCAACTGCCTTTCGCTGTGCATCATGTTTTGAAGAGTTTTAAAAAAAAAAGTTAATCAGTGATTCCTCCCCTTCCCCGAGTGTGTAGTTTGGTAGGTAGTTTAGACTGTTATGGCTGATCAGCCTAAACAAGTTTTCAGGGAATACACAGAGTGTGGCCACAAGTTGTCACCTGCCAATGGCCACAATCTGTGCATTGTCTGTCTGGGTGTGTCCTACCTTTCTGTAGATTGCAGGGTTTACGTAGGTTTTAACCCGTGAGCCCTGAGGGACCACAGGGCTAAACTTGTTTTGAAGGGCCTCCTCCCTCCCACTGAGGCGGCCACTTCTTCTTCTCCTGTGGTCATGGCTGTGACCACTCCTTCAGTCCCTGTTACTACTTCTAGCTCTGTCTCTCCCTCTCATAGCACTCAACCTCCCTCTTCTAGGTCTAGGGAAGAGGATTCCAGCCATTCAAAAAAGCATGACAGAGATCACAAGGCTGAGAAACATAGAAAGAGGTCCCCAAATCATTCCACCCCAGCAGGGCCTCCCCCAAGGCTCATGTTATTTCTAGACCTGTCTCCCCTTGGCTCCAATCTCTACGTTTCTCTCCAGAGTCGGAGGAGCCAAGGTCTTCCTCCAGGGCATCAGCAAACCAATTGGCCTGGTCAGAGTTTGTCACCACATCTCACTCTACCCATAACCTCTCGGAGTTAGACATGGATAAGATGATGATGAGGTTTATTTGGATGCAGATCCAGATGGGAGTCCTCCCAACTCCCTCTCCCACAGGAGGGGGTAGCTTGCTCCCCTTCTTTTCACCAATTTCTTCTTCTCTGATCTGACCATCCACTTTGGAGTACATGGATCCAAGGATTTTTTGGAGTCAGGGCATCGGCGCCAATGGTACTTGCTACCATGATGCCGGCGGTTGCCCTGAGTTCATCGGATCTGACTAGTTCAGATCCCACCATATCTCTAAGCCGTAGCCTGGTCATCGGATCCAAGGAGGTGGAGGTTTTCCTATCAGTGCCGACTTTGTCAGATCCAGGCCATCCTCTCGGCATTACACCTCCCTTGGGACCAGCTCTGGTCCACTTGTCAGACCCGGGGAGAGTGACCGCTGTGTTGGAGTCCCAGGCGGTCCACTCTCCCTCGGCATTCGATGTAGTAGAAAGGGTTCTCTCTGTCAGATTGAGACCCCTGTCAATTTCTTCAGATTCTGCCCTGACTCTCCCTGGTTCTGGTGCAACTCCTGTCATCTTATCCCTGGGACAGCCCATGTCTGAAGTGCCCCAGACGGGTTCCCTTGGGGAACATCACCCCACTTGCGAGCCCTTTCTAGACTCTGGAGAGTTCCATTGGAGAGATTCCCTGCAAGCATATGTGCAAGAGGAGGCACTTGGACTCCTCCCCAGAGTCCGTCACTGAGGGCACAGATTTAGAGGAAGGGGGAAGGTTCCCCCAGATCACCTCCTGAGGATGTCTCCTTTGAAGACGTCATGGAACAGTTGCGCTAGCATGAAGGTTGATCCACCCCAAAACCTTCCTTGGATGAGTCGGTGTTCCTGGAGGCTTTTGCCATGGGCCTGTCTACTTCCTGGGTGTCCTGTCCCATGGACCCCCTAGTGGACTTAATCACTTCATGGACTTGGAAGGATCCAGACACCATGGAGCCTATCCCAAAATGCCTGGACAAAATTTTAAGCCCCCCTTCTGACAGACCTGCATGGAACAAGGGTTCTCCTGTAGACACGATGGTGGTAGCAGTGGCTACCAAGAAGGAACTGGCTCAAGAAAGTTCCTCAGTCAATTCCCCCAACCGAGTGTCCCGGTTGATGGACCATTTAGGGAAGTGCATGTATGCATCAGCAACCTTCTCTATAAGGGCATTGAATTACATGGCCCATGTTATCCGACTGCAGCATGACCTTGTCAAGGAACTCACTGAGTTGCCCCCTGGGTCCACTTTGCAGGAGGATAAGAACACTTTTTCCATGAGAATGGCCACCCTTACAGCTGTATCTGATACGTCCATGCACCTTCTCTCTCATACTACCGAGGGAGCGGCTAGGGCTGCTGGGTCTGGCATTGCCATGAGGCACCACGCCTGGCTTAGAGTGTGTCAGTTCTCTGAACCCTTCAAGGTGTCATTTCTAAATCGCTTATGACGGTTCTTCCCTGCTTAGTAAGGCCGTCTGCAACACATTGGTCCAGAGCGAGAAGGATGGGAAGACACTGCCAGGATCTGCTTCTCTAACCCTCAAAGATCCTTTTCCTGGAATCAAAGAGGGCAAAGGAAGATGTGGTTCCAGAAGTCTCCGTATTCTTGGGACACTCAAGATTTGTCTTCCCCTAGAGGTAGAGGGGGTCAAGACAAATGCCACCCTAGGGACAGAGGAGGTCCAAGAAATTTTGGGTCTCAAGAACCATTCTTGGACAGACCCACAGTAACCCTGAGGGGTTGCCTGGCTGCCCTGCTCTGGAGGCAGTTGGGGGCCACCTGTTGTTGCACCTGATATCATGGGAGTCCATGTCATCAGAACGTTGGGTGCTACGAATAACATCCAGAGGCTATACAATTCCCTTTGTGGTTCCCCCAGTACCACCCAAACACCTCCCAGAAGTACCACCCATGCAAAGGGAGGCAGTGGCACTAGAGGTATTCAAGCTGCTAAAGAAATGAGCTATTGAACCCGTCCCCCGAGACCAGTTTGGATTCTGCATCTATTCCAGGTTCTTTTTGGTGCCAAAAAAGACGGGGGGCCTCAGGCCCATCTTGGACCTGCCAAGCCTGAACCTGTCCATTGCCAAAGAAAAATTATGGATGGTCACGTTGCAGTCCATCCTGCCTTAACTGCAAGGGATGGACTGGATGTGCTCGTTAGACCTCCAGGATGCTTACTACCACATAAAGATACACATAAAGATACATAGGAGCTTCAGGAGGTTCCTCCACTTCCAGCTGGGAGCCAATCATTATCAGTTTTGAGCTCTAAACTTTCATCTCACCACAGCCCCCAGGGTGTTATGGCAGTAGTAGCAGCTCACCTGAGACTCCAGGGGATACAGGTCTTCGATGACTCCTTGCTGCCTCCACTAAGCATCTACTTTGCCAAGCCAGGGACTATTTTCTACACCTAGCAGATCATCTAGGCATTGCTGTCAACTTTGCCAAATCTTGCCTACAACCTGTCCAAGTCATAGAGTTTGTCAGAGTATGGATAGACATCTTGCAGGCAAACGTCTTCCTAACCCTGGGCAGAATTCAAAATCTGAGGTTGCATGTCTCAGCCATTGCTCATCTCGGCCACCAGCGGATGCAATGTTATGAGCCCTCTATTCTATGGTGGCCATGATTACACTCTTCCCATGTGCTCATTTGCCCATGCGTGTTCTACAGTGGACTCTGGCAGTCCAGTGGTCATTGTTGGATCTTCCACTCAATCACCCGATACAATTAAGCAGAGCCTGCATAGAGTCCCTTCTGTAGTGGATGTACTCTGCAGATATTCTCGAAGGATGCCCATTTCTTGCAGCCCCAACCCAAGCCAAAGTGACCATGGATGCATCCCAGCTAGGGTGGGGGGACATTGCTCGGGAAGGACAGTCCAAGGCATGTGGTCCCTGACCAAGACCAGCTTGCATATCAAAGTTCTAGAGATGAGAGTGGTCCTTTTAGTGTTGCAGACCCTTCATGCCTCTCTTTCTATGGGAACAGTTGCAATCCAGTCAGACAACATGTCAGTAGTCTGGTACATCAACAAGCAGGGAGAGACCAGGTCCTATCCCCTTTGTCGCAAAGCCATGAGAGTTTGGGAATGGGCTATTTCCACCAGTCACTTTCTAGTAGCAATGTGTATTCCGGGACAGTCCAACGTTCTAGTGGACAGGCTCAGTCAGTCTATCCAGATGCCTTATGAGTGGTCTCTGAATCCTTCAGTAGCAGAATGGATCTTTCTAGAGTGGGGTCAGCCTTGCTGAGATCTCTTCTCATCTCCTTCCAATGCGAAGTGCTGTGAGATTTTCACTCTGAACCCCCCGCAGGGGAAATCCCCCAGAGATGCTCTAGTCCATGCTTAGCCTCCTGGTCATCTGTATGCTTACCTTCCATTACCTCTTATTCCAAGATTTTTGCAGAAAGCTTGTTGACTGGGGAGCAAAGTTATCCTCATTGCCCCCTTTTGGCTTCTGGTTTCATCTTCTAGCTCCTCCTTGGATCGTGGATCCCAGTCCGGATCTCATATCTCACCCGTCAGAGAGTCTTCACCTGAACCTGGTCAGTGTGAAGCTCACGGCATGGCTGCTCCAGTTCCCCTTGGCTGCTCCCGGCTTGTCTTCTTCTGTTAAGTCTATCTTGGTGGCCACTCTTAAAGGTTCCACCAGGAAGATTTACCGTAGTAAATGGAAGCGTTTTTCCATCTGGGCTTCTCAAAGAAATTTGGCTCCCTTCTTGGCCCCAATCCCGACCATCCTTGAATTCTTAGCAAATATTTTTCAACAAGGGGCCAGCTCATCTACAGTGAAGGTACAGCTTGCAGCCATTTCTAATTTTCATGATGGTGAAAATATGTCTTCTTTGGCGTCTTCTAGATTGTGCAAAGCCTTTATCAAAGGTACCTTTCTCTTGTGTCCCCCAGTTAAGGACCCTGTTCCTCTGTGGGACCTTACTTTGATGCTTCAAGCCCTAGTTGCTCCACCCTTTGAACTGGCAGCAACTGTAGATCTAATTCCTATCCTGGAAGACAGCTTTTCTGGTCGCTATCACTTCAGCCAGGACAGTTTCGAACTCCAGGCATTGTCTGTCAAGATTCTGTACATGTTTTTTCATAAGGACAGGGTCTCTCTTCGTACTAACCCATCATTTCTTCCCAGAGTGGCCTCTGAAGGGAATATAAATCAGACTATCAATTTACCTGTTTTCTTTCCAAATTTCAAGAATA
Organism: Protopterus annectens; assembly: GCF_019279795.1. Lineage (NCBI taxonomy): Eukaryota > Metazoa > Chordata > Ceratodontiformes > Protopteridae > Protopterus > Protopterus annectens. Next base: position 349,778,936 of record NC_056749.1, read on the forward strand.
AAGGTGAATACAAGTTACATTTACTGGATGTTCATAGACAGCTAAGTTTTTACTTGCACAAAACCAAGTCCTTCCGAAAATCTGACCAGTTATTCATGTCCTTCTCCAAACCCTTTTTGGGTAAACCCATTTCCAAGGCTACTGTTGCCAAATGGATTTCTCTCTGTATTTCTTAACTGTACAAAGACAGGGGCTTGCCCCTTTTGGGGCAGGTTAGAGCTCATTCTACAAGGTCTCTGGCCACATCTGTGGCCTTCTGGTTCAGGCTATCCTTGGATGAACTCTGTTTTGCGGCTACTTGGTTCTCATCTCTTACCTTTATTTCTCACTATAAATTGGACTTGGTATCTAGAGGACGGGCATCCTTTGGCTCTGTGGTGCTTCAGAATATACTTCCACGAGGGTCACCCTAGGGTATAAGTAGCTGGGGACTCTGTCCTACAGGTTGAAGACCAAATGAAGTGAACTACTTCAGATAAAGAAGTTATGTACTCACCATAATGTTCCATTTGAGTAGTTGTACTTCATTTGTCTTCAGCCATCCCTCCCACCTTCCCCTGAACCTGCCGGCTTTGTACGTATTAGAGTATCCCCTTTGAGGCTTTGTTGTGGAAGTTGAATTTTGATATTTGTTGGATCGGGTTCCTTTGTTAGGGGCAGCAAACTTGATCTGAGGGAAGGAAGGTGGTAGTGGTGTATTATGGGTAGGGGAGGAGCTTGGAGCTCGGAGCAGATGCTTGTGAACTTGCCAGCTCGGATCCGTATTCCCACAGGTAGAAGACAAATGAAGTACAACTACTCAGATGGAACGTTATGGTCAGTACATAATTTCTTGTTTACTTTCCTCACCCAGCATGGAATCACCAGCAGTGCTTTATTTTATGCAGGCTTGAAATCTTTTCAAAGAAAGACAAAGATCCAGAAATTCACTGTGTATTTAAGTATCACTCAAGAAACAATTTAACCAATGAAAAACATGAAATGTGCAGCCTAGATAATTTAAGTGTTTATCTCTCACATAGAACAAAAACACCAGGCTAAGCAGATTTCTTAAAGTCAGGCAAGAGAACTTGATAGAAACGAGAAAGTAAGTGCAGAAAGGAGAGTAAGGAAGTATAAGGAATGAAAAGGTACTTGTTCACATTTACGGATATAGTTTATGCTGGTTTTGAGCAAGAATAGAGCCAAATTTTAGCTAGGCAGTCTTTCAGAGAGTTTTGAAAGATGGAAGGGAGCGTATTGACCTGATGGATATAGGTAAGGAATTCCAGGCCTTGGCAACCTTGTACGAGTACAGACAATGCTTAATTTGATAGGTTTGTAGACAGACAGGAGTTTTTGGTCACTGGATTGCACTGACTGACTTGGAAGGTAGTTGTGTAGAATGTTTTTTAGTGCTGGACAGGCAAGGGAGGCCATGCTGTTTAGTAGTTCGATAAAGATCTTATTAAAATAGACAATAGTGCCATCTAGTGGCAAGTATTTTAGGATGTTCATTTATGGAATTGTAGTGAGTTGTTAAGCATTTCCCAATCAAAGCTGTTCATATTGCAAAAGGATTTATATGTGTGTTCCCTGGGAGAGGTATGGCATTCTCTTGTGACATAAATGGGCAGGTGATCACTGAGGTGCTGCAGGAGCTTACATTGTAATGGTGACTTGTTAATAACCAGTCCAGGGTGGTAGTTTTACCATGTTTCAGGCTTATTCTGGTCACATCATTGTTAAGTTGATTAGATTTATGCTAGAAGTTGTCTCAGAGGTGAGACTTGACCAGCCGATGTTAACATCGCCTAGTATATTTGTCTCTGTGTGTACATTGTAGGATAGCCAAAATAGGATGTTCTCCAGTGTGCTGATATTGTCTGCAGGTGGGATATAAAGGGCTAACATACATATTGCTTTGTGTGTGTGTTTAATTTAAGGTTACTTAGAACTAATTCAGCATTACAGAAGGAGGGTAGGGAAGATGGGAAAGAAGAGAGGCTTATGCTACTATGGTACATTATTGCAATTCCTGCTTTTTTGCATATTGTAATTTCAGTTTAATTTGTACTAACTTACCTTTAATTTATCTATAATTTGGCAAACATTTCTCTAAATATTAAATAATTGTCTTATAAGTTATATCTACTGTTAACCAATGTTTTCACATTATATCTACTTTGGTATAATTGTTTAGACTGCAGATGTTTTTTTTATTATTTATGAAGATCGTAAAATTATTGTTCTTAAAATGTTTTTGTAATACTTTGGAACTTTTGTCCCCAGGCCTCCACTGAAAATGGGCACATACCCAGTTAGACTTTCACTGGGATTAAATGTCAACAAATAAATAAATAAATTCTTGTAACTATATTATGTAGTGTTAATGTTTACCTCATTGCACTCTGTAGCAATAATTTGTCGCTGGTTATACAATATATGTACTATATAGCATCATAAATGTGTACAATGCCAGTCCCTAATATTCTGCTTCACTGTGTATTTTCTGTCACAAAAGAAGTTATTTTCCCCTTCTGTCAAGTACCCCAACTTATGTAATACTTGGCAACAGCTTGCTTCCTCTTCCTACCTATGCGTACTTTCCCTGGCTGTTAGACATTTCCCAGTGGAGCTAGCATTCTGTGATACACACCATTCAACCCAGTTTAAAGGAACTTTGAATGTTGGCAGCATGACTGCTACAGGGAGAGAGCTAGCTGATATGATGGACAGAAGGAAGGTTGATATATTGTGTGTACAAGAGACCAGGTGGAAGGGAAGTAAGACCAGGTGTATTGGAGGTGGGTTCAAATTGTTCTATCATGGTGTGGATGGGAGGAGAAATGGGGTAGGGGTTATCCTGAAGGAATGGTGTACCAAAAGTGTTTTGGAGGTGAAAAGAGTGTCGGATAGAGTGATGTTTATGAAGCTGGAAATTGATGGTGTAATGATGAAGGTTGTTAGTGCATATGCTCCGCAAGTTGGGTGTGCGATGGATGAGAAAGAAACATTTTGGAGTGAGTTGGATGATGTGGTGATGACTGTACCCAAGGGTGAGAGAGTGGTGATTGGAGCAGATTTCAATGGGCATGTTGGTGAAGGGAACAGAGGGAAAGAGCATTACAGATGCGATGTTTGCTCTGAGAGTGTTGATGGAGAAGTACAGAGAAGGTCAGAAGGAATTGCATTGTGTCTTTGTGGACTTAGAGAAAGCATATGACAGGGTGCCTAGAGAGGAGTTGTGGTATTGTATGAGGAAGTCAGGAGTATGTAAGAGTGGTACAGGATATGTACAAGGGTAGTGTGACAGCGGTGAGATCTGCCGTGGGAGTGATGGATGCGTTTAAGGTGGAGGTGGGATTACATCAAGGATCAGCTCTGAGCCCATTCTTATTTGCACTGGTAATGGACAGGTTGACAGATGAGATCAGACAGGAGTCCCCATGGACTATGATGTTTGCAGATGACATTGTGATATGCAGTGAGAGTAGGGAACAGGTTGAGGAGACCCTGGAGAGGAGGAGATATGCTCTAGAGAGGAGAGGAATGAAGGTCAGCTGGACTAAGATGGAATATATGTGTGTGAATGAAAGGAAGGATAGAGGAATGGTGAGAATGCAGGGAGTAGAGTTGGTGAAGGTGGATGAGTTTAAATCCTTGGGATCAACAGTTCAGAGTAATGGCGAGTGTGGGAGAGAGGTGAAGAAGAGAGTACAGGCAGGGTGGAGTGGGTGGAGAAGAGTGTCAGGAGTGATTTGTGACAGACGAGTACCAGTAAGATTGAAAGGGAAGGTCTACAAAAGGGTAGTGAGACCAGCTATGTTATATGGGTTGGAGACAGTGGCACTGACAAAAAGGCAGGAGTCAGAGCTGGATGTGTCAGAGTTGAAGATGTTAAGATTTGCACTGGGTGTGACAAGGGTAGACAGGATTAGGAATAGTATATTAGAGGGTCAGCCCAGGTTGGACAGTTTGGAGACAAAGCCAGAGAGGCGAGATTGCATTGGTTTGGACATGTGCTGAGGAGGGATGCTGGGTATATTGGGAAAAGGATGCTAAGGATGAAGCTGCCAGGTAAGAGGAAAAGAGGAAGGCCTAAGAAAAGGTTTATGGATGTGGTTAGACAGGACATGCAGGTAGTTGGTGTGACAGAGCAAGATGCAGGGGACAGGAAGAAATGGAAACAGGTGATCTGGTGTGGTGACCCCTAACCGAGAAAAGCCAAAAGAAGAAGAAGCTTCAAGCTCACTTGGAAGGTCTTTGTGGTCTAGCCAGACCATCTGCATTGTGGTGATGAACACCATGACCAAACTGAATCTGGAAGAGACATTGCAGTAGTGGCATGGCACCCATGCAGAACTTGACATTTGCTTCCTTCTGCTGTTGAAGCCCTTGGGTGTGTGTGTGTGTGTGTGTGTGTGTGTGTGTGTGTGTTCCATCACTGAAGCCAATTCTCTGCCTAACAGGTAGCAACACAGGGATGCTAGCACCTACTTTATGGCCAGGTAACTAGGTATTCTCTATGAGTTGTACAGTGTCTGCTTCCATCTTTGTTGAATTTTCTGCTCAGATTACCTCTTCTGCTTCACACACACATTGGGAGAGTGTGAGTCCCCTCCCCCTCATCCCCCCCCACTTCCAACACCTTTTCCTTTATATACAACTATTTCTCCTTCACTCTCAATCAGTCACCCACAGTTTTTCCTGTTTAAAGTACCCTCCCATTCAACACTTCCTCATTTAACGTACCTTTTCTTTAACCACTTTCATATCATTACCACTACCATAAACATCGCATTTCAACTTGCATATCTAATTCTTATCAACCTTGACAAAGTTCTTTCCTATATTAACCCTTACAAATAGATCCTTAGCTCACTAGAATAACCAGCTTCTTATATTTTTCCAAACCAAAGCATCAACTATGTGTACTGCATATATAATATCCTAATTTATCTCTTATCCATATTCTCCACTTTAACTCTATTATCAACCTTAACAGCTTATCAGCTAACACAAAGCCTTCCTCTCCTTAAAAAGGATACTAATACTGAGTCCACAACTACACGATACTAATACTGAGTCCACAACTACACTTGACAAGTGTACTCACCAGATCTGCTCCTACCTTTATAACTCCTCTGATTTACTTACAAAATGCTTAAAAAAAACAGACCAATGTAATAAATATTGAGCTAGAATCAGAAAGTCAGATTCAACCAAACATATGTAGCAGACAAACCCCTTACAATATGCGGTGACATACGCCCAAACTGAGGACCTTCTACCACTAATAGAAGTCAAACCCCCATCCATCCAGAATGAATCTACAACACACGTCCAAATAATCACCCAACTACTATATCCAATGCCTTTCTAAAGCATAACAAACAAAACCCTACCAAATATAAATGCACACAGCATCTACAATAAAATTAGTGAACTTCACTCCTGGATTCAAACCCACAACCCCTACCTACTTGTACTGACTGAAACTTGGTTAAAATCCTCCATCAAAATACACCCATCAGGATATAACATAATAAGAAATGACTGAACCACCAAACATGTTGAAGGGGTAGCTATCATGTTCCTTAATCCCTTAGAAATAGTAATATACCTCAGCAAATCCCCCATATTTTATTCAGAACTGATTAATAACCCATGTTAAATTAAATTCACACAATACACTATGTATAATAGGTGCAGACATACCTCCAAATGGAAACAATATTAATATTACTAAAAACATACCTAACTGGATAAATAGCAGCCCTTCTTCTCAATGACTTCAATACAGACTGGTCTGATCAGGATTCTAAAACATCCCACTTGAACATCACTCTATTTTGTTTAACTTAATTATTTAAATGTCTAGCAATATATGATAAAACCTCTGCCAAAGCTGGTACCCTGGATTGCATACTTTCCACTAACCCTGAAAAAGTAAAACAGCTGGAATACTCCCTGTTACACTTGGCATACACTGTTCAAATTATGCAATTACAGACTTCATAAAAATAACCAAAAGCCAGCATCTAAACTCTGTAAAACATGTTACCAACTTCAGTAAATACACTTTGAGACTCTGAAAAACTGCAACTGAAACCCATTAAAAACATTTCCATAATATTATGTCTCATACTTTAATACCACTTTTCTGCAAACTTTAACCAGCAGTGAGTCAGAATTATAACTGAATCCTGGCTAAATATGAAAAACAAAGCAATTAATAAAAATTGGGTGCAATACTTGGAATGAATGGAGCAAATACAAAAAAAAAAAAAAAAAAAAAAAAACAATTTCAAAAATTACTTTCACCTAAGATATCTTACCAAAAAAACATGTTCTGTTAGATAACTATTACACATCAGCACAGAAAGCATTTTCTAAAACTGTTCTGGTCTTCTAGAAACAATCCTCTGAAGGTACCAAGCCCACCCCTTACCATATTCACACTGAAACTAATGTCGCCACAGCTTACAGGTTAAACGAATGGTTAACATCTACTACCGCTCACATCTTCAAACAGAATGTAGACCTATCCCCTCTCACCTCAAGATATAGTTGATAGGTTCATCGGTTGGTACTAGGCTATCGGCCCTAGGGCCTATACAAGCCTAGCTATAATTCCCTGGCTATTTCTTCCCACACTATTTACTTCCCTGGACCCCTGTCTAGCAGGGCGACTGACGTACTAATCAGTCAAATCATTTTTCATTTGAATCTGTGCCAATTGCTACAATTGTGTGTAGATGGAATAAGCTATCTGGTATCTATATTAATCAACTGAACCTCACAAAAATGTTATGTTCCAAAAACAAAGAAAACCTTTTACACTGCACCAATCACAAAGGATGTACATCCACTGAACTTTCAAATTGTTGACCTATTGCAATACTCCCTACACTTTCTAAAATACTAGAAAGATACAGCCATCTTCAAATCTTAAACTTTCTGCTAGAAGAACACTTTCCTCCTCACAACATTGCTGCTGGCTTCATCATAGTACTGAAACTGTGCTACTGCACTTTCTAAACATTCATCCAAAACAGAAATGTAGGTACCTTGTCTCCACCCTGTTTGTGGATCTCTCAAAGATGTTTGAATTTGTATCTCACATTCTTCTTCTCAACAAGTTCTCACAACTAGGACTAAGCAGCACTGCCATTGAATGGTTTTCTGGTTACCTCAGCTGCTGCATGCCATCTGTCAAATGGCAGGATTCATACTCTACTCACTAGCTATTATCAATAGGAGTACCACGGGTGTCAACACTACAATCCATACTATTTAATACATTCATGATTGACATGGGAAGTAAATACTGTGGGAATAAATAGCCAGGGAATTGTTATGGCCAGGCTTGTATAGGCCCTAGGGCCGATAGCCTAGTACCAACCTATGAACATGCACAAGACAGCCAAACATGCAACAGTTATTCAATATGCTGACAGATCAACTCTTATCTGCTTAAACATAACACTGTCCCAACTCTGTCACTCAAGGCGACTCCTCTTTTATTGACACCTGGTTGGAAAAATCCAAACTATTCTTGAATCCCCCCAAAAAATAAATTAATCACATTTACCTCCAGTGACCTTCCACCAACGAGCACTTTACTAAATATAGTCTCATTTAACAACTCCAAAATAGAGCAAGACCTCCATAACAAGTTAGTGGACATCATAATAGATAATAAACTTAAATCTGACCTGCACATTAGTGCTGCTGTCCAAAAGGAAACACCACAAATTAGGGATGCTTTAGAAACCCAGGCCGTTTCTCACTGACTGCAACAGGAAGGTGACTGAAAAATCCCTTTTACTTCCTAGCCTGTGGTATGCATCTACAATTTTCTCTAATCTTCAGACTACAGTAATGAACAAGCTTGAACAATGTTATAATAAAAATATGTAAATATGCATCCAACATAAAAAACTGAACCCATCATTGTATTCCCTTGAAGAACTTAAACTGGCTAGAATTACCACACCACATATCACGTATACGTTTACAGCACATAAAATATTACACAATCCCTCAAATATTCCAGTCATCAGCAATACATTGAAATGGTACAAACGCAAAAGTAACCTTCAGTCAAAGGACAAAGACCTTATAGAATCCCCAAAATCCGGCAAAACACATGAGGAATCCTTATACATAACTAAACTATGGAACAGCATTCCTTTCACCATCAGACAAATAAACACTCATTGTTTTTAAGACCAACCTCAAAATACACCTAAATCATGCTAGAATTTGCAAATGTCCTGAATCTCTGTATTAAAAATACCCAAATGCTCATGATTTTCCCTTCTTATCTACTAAACCATTTTCCAACTTGCTCTTTTTGTCTTACTAAACTGAATATATTGCACTCCTTCCATGAGAAAAGTAGGCACTTGTGTTATTTCATTAGCTTGCAAATCATCATGATTATGTATACACATCTCATTACTTTAGCTACCAAATGTTGATAATCTCTACTGCTTAGTGATGCTATTACATTTATACTGATTATTTCCTGCTTCAGTGATGTTCTGTAATATCACTTCTTGGAACTTACTACACTTTGTATCTTTTGTGTGATATTTCCTGTTTATTCAGTTTTATGAACTTCAGTATTTTTGTACTCATTACTTTAAACTGTCTGTATTGTAAATGCATTATTTCTTGGAGCTTTTCTCTCCAGGCCTCTAGAAATGGGTGCTGTACTCAGCTGAACTTTCCCAGCAAATGAATAAATAGGTGACTACATCATCCAAATAAGCTGTAGTGTAGGGACGGAGAGGCTTCAGTATGCACTCTGTCAACTTCTGGAAGGTGGTTGGGGCACCTTGGAGACCAAGGCCAAAGAGAAGAATGGTATATTAGAAGAGGTTGTCTACAACAGAGAAATAGTTTTCCCTTGGCCTCATTGGTTAAGGGAATCTACCAATATCCCTTTCTGAAACCCAGGATAGTAAGGGCCATTGCCTTCCCTAACCACTCCACCAACGTGTTTACCTTAGGCATAGATTGTCAAATCTGGTCATACTGTCGAGTTTTTAAAGTCATTAAAAAACTGGACAGTAGCCATCTGCTTTCAGGACTGGTACAATAGGACTATTCCACTCACCGATGGACTTGCGTATTATGCTTAGTTTTAATATTTTTTTATCTATTCTCAGAACACTTAATTCTGGGATTCAGATACTCTATACGGGCTTAAATTAAATTTTCCCCAGGTTGTGAGTTGTCCTCTGTCCGTGAAAATGTGGTTATTTCTCAGGTGAACCTTTTGAACTTTTGTTTCTGAAATTTCGAAATATATCATTCACCAACACCTTGAGACGGGACAACAAACTCTTTTCTTGTTCACAGTCAGTAACCTCAGATATTGCTTCTTCCACTTTTAATTCTGTGTCAATATCCAGCGCTTTAATGTAGTTATATGTTAAATTTCTTCAGTACAATTCATTCCTGCCTAACATACATTATACCTCACCTCATTGGCTCACTCTGATACTTCAGATAGTCCTTATTATCTGGCCAAATACTTGGTCCTGGTTTTTGAAACCAGAACTAAACTCCATCTCCCACCGGAACCTTCCTATTGCAGACATTTCCATTAAATATTCCCATATAGAACTCCCTATTCTCTGCATTTCGATTATAGATTCCTTGCCAGCTAGCTTGTACCCCCCCATTGTGCTCTTGCACAATGGGCATTATCAATATCATTCTCTCTTTTAAATCAGCATAGTATTCTACAGTTCAATTAAAATGGGTCTCTTCCTCCTCCTCTCATATCTGTTTTACTATCCAAACAGTCTCCGTAAGTCCCTGCCATTTAATAGTTTGTAGGGACTAGATCCTATAGTGGCTTGGGATACTTATTGGACAGAGAACATTAAGCAGGACAAAGCTGGTCCCAGTTTTTCCCATTTTTCTCAATAAAATTTCTTAGCATGTGTGTTTTGGGTCCTATCAACCTGTTGAAGTCTTTGACAGAAGTTTCACATGATCTTGGACATATAAGGTATGCCTTATCCATTAATATCTCTCTCCGTGTCCCTGCCCGGGAGAATAATAATAACGTTTCTTTTGCAGTTGCTTTTAAATTGGCCTTCCTGACAATAACCTCATGAAGCTGAGTGGCATAGACCAACACTAATAGAATATGTTGAAACTCATTACTGGCCTTACTTGAAACCCCACAATGTTCATTGCAATTCTTTCAAATGGAATTATAGTTATGCACATCGGAATTAAGGGATTTTTAAAACCTGGATTCAGGACTGTTCTTTGACACTACAGTTGGCACAATAATTCTCATTCTCCTTCAGGATACTTGATCAATAATACCTGGCTGGGACCCTTACCTTAGTTTTCTCCTTATCCATGACTGCGGACCATTTCCGTGATCATTTGCCTAAATAGTTTGGGTACCACTAACTGTTTTACAACCTTATCCCTCCACTCTTTTGCTAGATTGGCATTTCAAAACCAAATTAAGCCGGTGGAGCTGGTGGAGGCCCAACAAGGTAGTCTTTACCCCACTACCAGGAATATGGTATTCTGTTTAGTGTCTAAGGTCTATGTTCAGCTATTGAATTGTAAAATAAGTGATTCATGAAACAGAGAATGGGAAAATCAGCAAACTAGAAAATCAAAAAAAAAAAACACATCAAATTTTGGCCAACAACCAGGAAGTAAAATGATACATAAGGTAAGTGAAGAGAAACCTTTTAGATTTTCCCTTTTCCCCACTGTAGTGCTATCTTGGAGTTAGTATATATAATTGGGGGGGTGATGGCGCAGCCCCCCCATCTTGGTTGGTTGTGTGTGCGATGTTGGCTGAATATGGCCATTTGATGTTTTTTTCATTGATTTTCATGTTTGCTGATTTTCCCTTTCGCAGTTCGCTTATTTTACAATTTGGTAGCTGAACATAGAGCCTAGCATCTCGTTCTCCCTCTGGGTTCTCTTAAAACTCATTTGACTTACTCTGAGTCCAGGCAAACTGAGATCCCCTTCTCTCACTGTGTCTCAAAAGATAGGAGGCTCTGCTTTAACAGGTACTGAAATCTGTGTCTCCTACTCCTCCCTAAGGAAGGGTAGCTCACTACAATGCTCTAAAGCCTTTTCTTTATTATCCCTTGATCTGAATCTCTACTGTGTCCCTGAGGATTTGTTTCCCTTTCTTTTTATCTTATCCTGTAATTCATCTCCAAATCTGTGCTCTCCCTCCCTCTGCACCTTATTCAGTCCTTGGGCAACGTCTGCCCCCCCCCCCGTTTTTACTGAAGCTTCTGTAATGAGGAGCAGGTGTCTACCACCTCCCTACACAAGTTTATCCACCTCTTACTCTTCTCATGGTCTTCCACTGTTATCCTAAGTCTTTTATTACAGCTGCTTTTATAAATTCTTAGGCAGGGGGAGGATGTTTGCACTCTGAAAGTTGGCGGACTGCTTTGGTTCTCTGCTTGCAGTACATCCTGTGCTGGTTCCTTAGTGTTATCCTCATACCACTGTTTTTTTTAAGGTTATTAAACTGGGAAATCTTTCTCAGGTATGACATTATGGTGTAGTAGAAAGGCATCAGGACTAGTGCGTATGTGACTTACCCAAAATCATTTTGCACCACAGTCAGTAATTGGGTAATACCATTTTTTTCCTTGGATTAAACAACCTCACTGGCCTTAGGGGAATGTGCTTTCATGAAGCTAATCATGCTGCTAGAGTATATCAGCTTCCAAAGTTCTTGCCCATCTTCGTTTATCAAGTGCTTCATTAGTTTACCAGTAGCACAGTGACAGAATGCAGCCTCAACAAACCTGGTTCTAATTTGATTGCATTCCACAGCCTCTACTCTTCTGGCTTCTAAGCTGCTTGCATGAGAGTATAACTTACTTTCCATACTACAATATTTAGTGATATGTCCCTGTTTGCCACACTTAAACAATAAATAAAAGAAATATTCCTCTTCTTTCTAAGCTATCTTGGAAGGTGACTCCTTAAATATATTCCCATACCACAGTATCCTCTACCAAATTTACAAAGCTCTCCACTTCTTGTGGTCCACTTGACATACTTACATCTTAATTGTTGCTGATAGAGCTCATTTAAATCTATCACAGATATACCCATCATCTCCTTATTATTAAGATTTTCTGAATCTTACCAAACTTTACAATGGATTTTAATTCAAATATTTGTGATCTTATCAATCGCTCCTAGTAAAAGTTGATTCATAGTCTTGAGTGTCAAATGTTGCCCCATCTTTACCAGGAAACTTTTCTTTATTTAATCAAAATTGGTGCAGTCCACACCAGGTATGTCTATATAAGCAAAGATGTGGGGAAACCCTTGAGATAAGCTGCCAAATTTCTAGCCCAGCTGGAGCAATCCCAATGCTCCTGGTTGGCTATTAAAAGTTACTCAGTATGCCTCAAGATTGTCTTCAGTTTGGGGAGGATTGAGCAGAGATGTGGACCTTCATTGGGTTATTGATCTGGCTACAGCTACCATCTACGTGGCATTGGTAGCTATCATCTTCAGCAACCATTCCATGGTGGTCATTCTGTAGGTTTAAAACTCCTCAGCTCGGACTCCCAGCTCTTCTTGAGACCATAAGCAAACTTCAGGATCTTCACAGCAGCACATTTAAGAAAGGAAAAAAAATCTTCCACTCTGCCACATGGAATTAAAACTCACAGTTTTGCAGTGACAGCTGGAATCAAAACTTCAAACTGAGGTCTGAAGTTTTATTTGCCTGCATTCTCCAGTAATTGTGATATTACAAACAGCAGATACAGTTGTTTTTAAATAACAAACAAACAAAAACAAATCAATAGAATATAAATATTGCCTAAATTTGCCAAAACAGGAAAATGCAAGGTGGAATATCAAAACAATATAGTTCAATTGTTCGGACTTCACTTTGTTGACTGCTTTGCTTAGTTAAGGTGCAAACGTAAATTTCAGGCTGACAATTCTTAAGCCCACCTTGCAGTTAAACCATTCCCATGGAAATAAAAAAGTAATTACCAGGGTCACATAGAAAAGACAGTTCAAAGTGCCTTTTACCAGGACTTACACTGGTGGACCATAAAGTTTTGATGAAACCTTTCTGGATGATAAGTTGCAAATAAATGCAAATAAAATCTCTTACCACAACCTTTTTCTGGTCAGGCAACTCTGACTTAACTGCTACGACTTCTATTGGAAAAAAGTAATTTCATGAGGACTCCATGCTGGAAGCCAATTGCTCTGCCCTTGGTTTGTCTCTTCCTTATAAAAAAACACTCCAGACTCCTCTGGATTCAGGACTGTACTACTTCTACAATACTGAAATTCTCCTGTCTTAAAAATGTGCAGGAGAACAGCTGACACCTATTATCATGGCTGCAGGTGACTCACTTTAAAGAAGCCAATTTTATGTATTTTCCATATAAAAAGTTCTATTCTCCCTCTGCAAGATACTCCAATTAATATTTTTATCATTGCTGGTCTTCCCTTTCTGTTAGTCATTTCCTTATCAAGATGCAGAAATATGCCTTCAACACAAGGCTGTGCATAATGTTTGATGTTATCTTATAACACTGAGTAAAAATATAATAAATGTCCTACTCAGGCAAAGAACATTAATTTTACTTAGCAGTGAATGAATATAATACGTACTGAGAATGGTGGTGAGGGGCATGAGTGGGTAAAATAATAGTTCACTAAATTTGCAGTGTATTATCAATGGGGCTTTCAACCAAAACAATGATGGCACCACCAAACAATCCATAGCATCAGAAATGTGCAAGTATGACATGGGACGTTCCACTGCATACATTGCATCTCCTGCTGTGTGTTTATAGTCTACTGGATGGCGCAGTGGTGCAGCAGTAGCATTGTCGCCTCACAGCAAGAGGTTCTCCAGTTTGATTCTCGTCTGGGGTGCCTTCTGTGGTGAGTCTGCATGTCCTCCCTGTGTTCGTGCGGATTTCCTGCAGGTGCTCCGGTTTCATTCCATGGTACAAAGACATGCATCTGGAGTGTTTCTCCCTGGGCCTCCGCTGAAAATTGGCTTCATTCCAAGTCGGACTTTCCCGTTAAACAAATGTTAAATAAATACTGAATTATGGGACTGAGTGCATGTGAATGAGGTTTTACTCCATCCTCAGTTGTTCGCCAGAGCAATGTGTGAGGGGCAATATACATGTAATCTGCCTCTATTCTGATTCAGATTCTCTCAGTTTTTTTCCCAAGAGAGGACACTGCAATTTGTACACAAAGTATTTTATTTTATTTTATTCCATTTGGTAGCAGGGATAGACTGGACCCATTTCAGTCTCAATGCAGAGAAGCAAAAATGACATGGAATTTCCAGAATAACAATGAATATTACAAAGACATGCAATCTACTGTTGAAAAATGAAAAAAAAAACAGTGATAACATAACTGTAGAAATGTGTATATATACATATATATATATATATATATATATATATATGGGTCTACTTCATTTGCCCTAACTTCCCATTGCCCGACACCAAGTGACTGAAATTTAATTTGACCGAAAGTTCATTTGACTGACACTTAATTTGACCGACAAGTATTATTGGCAAGTAAATGGGATATGCCCCCTTCCCCAATGTAGTGTGACCCTGGAGTTAGAATATATAGTTGGGGGGTGTGGGGGCACAGCCCCCCACAATGGGGGGTGTGGGGTGCGAAGCCCCCCACTTAATTACATATTATATTGTTTAGTTTTGCTTTAATATTGCTTAGTAAAACAAAAGTAAGTGGGGGGATTCGCCCCCACACCCCCCATTGTGGGGGGCTGTGCCCCCCACACCCCCCTAACTACATATTCTAACTCCAGGATTGCACTACAGTGGGGAAGGGGGCATATCCCATTTACTTGCCAATAATACTTGTCGGTCAAATGAAGTGTCAGTCAAATTAACTTTCAGTCAATTGAAATTTCGGTCAAATGGGGTCGGACAAATGGGTGTCGGGCAATCAGAAGTTAGGGCAAATGAAGTAGATCTATATATATATATATATATATATATATATATATATATATATATATATATATATATATATATATGGATTCCTATTACAAGAACGAAAGTTCACAACTTCGAACTTGTAATAGGAAGCCTCACTTCCGCGAAAGTGCACTTCACCAAAGTACAGCAGCACAGTGGAGGACATCAAAAAACAAGCTATGTCCTCCACTATGGAGCGATGCTCATGGACTTTAGGGTTAGGGCAGAGGGTAGGGTAAGGGGATAGTTAGTAAAGCTTTCCCCTTACCCTAACCCATGCCCTAACCCTAAGGTTCGTAACTATCGCACCATAGTGGAGGACATTGCTATGTCCTTCATTGTGCTGCAGTCATCACGGACCTTAGGGTTAGGGCACTGGTCATGGTAAGAAGATAGCCCTTAGGGCTATCCCCTTACCATGACCCGTGCCTAACCCTATGGTCCGTGAGTACTGTACAGAAATAAAGTACAACGCCCGTTCTTTGTACTGAATTTTGCGTAAGTGCACTTTCGATTAAGTGCACTTTCACTACAGTGTACATTCCATACACTATTTCGAAGTAGTGAACCTTCGATCTAGTGTATGGAATCCATATATATATATATATATATATATATATATATATATATATATATATATTCACTTCATAATCTCGAAATACTGAAATCCCAAATTTCAGTATATCGAGCCCATGAAGCCGAAAATCCATAAACCTGAAACCCCAGAAGCGTGAAATTTAAAATCTCGACTTCTGCACTAAACATACCGCAAACACAAACATACACCTCCCTGCACATACACAAACACCTACCCTACATACAAGCAGGGGGGCAAGCCCCAATGCATCTCCTATCTGGGGGGTTGTGTCCCCCACACCCCCCCTACTTAAATATACTTACTCTGAGATCGCACTACACAGACAAACACACAAAAACACCACCACACAAGCTACATTCCCCTCACACACACACATCACACTAACAAAACACACAGACACACACTAAAACCCTACCCAAAACCCATAAAACACAAACACTTACCTACACCTCCAACCATCCACTCACACCACAACACCAGAACCGCTAATTCAAAATCTCCGAACTTCTGGATTTTGAATTTCTTGCTTCTGGGGTTTCGGTACTCTGCATTTTCACCTTTCTGGTCTCGGGCTACTGAAATTCAAGATTTCAGTAGTTCGAGATTCTGAAAGGAACCCATATACATATGTATGAATACACACACACACACACACACACACACACACACACACACACACACACACACACACGGACACACACATATTTTAATCATCATTGTAGGGATAGGGGAGAGTATCTATAAGGAGTAATTCCCATAGAAAGGATAGCCAGTGCTGTTTATGAAAGCAATGACCAATAATTGAATAAAATAAACACTAAAGATGTGTCACGCACGTCTGCTCCCCAGCATATTGCACCATTTTGTGCACTCCATCAGCTCAACAGACTTGTGTAAGCAGTGAATGACCACACATTGTAGAAAGGCGCGTGAAATAACTGTCCACAGACGTACTCTTATTCTTACTGAATCTTGTGGAAATTATGATTAGGAGGCTGAACTTTTATGGGTTCAAAAAGATCTTCTGCTATCTAACTCATCGCTAATATCTCATTTAATACCTGACCAGTGTTGTGTTAAAAGCCAGAATAGCTAGTGTCTGAATTCATTACAGGCAGTACCACCATTCAGAACACAGATCAGTTGTAATCATTTGTTTAATTAATGTTTAATATATAAATTCAGACTTCTTTTAGGCGTAGTAATAAATACTGAGCTAGTAGAAAGGAAATAAAAACTCAGACACTGAATAGATGATTAAGCTTTCGCTCTTATTCAGGTGGAAGAGCTTCATCAGAATAACCTATATTCAACAATACTTACATTATATGTAACTAGAGTCACATGTAAACAAAAAAAACAATGAACTACTTATAACTTATTAGTACAGTAACCAATAGTACAACCAGACAATATTTAAACTGTGCCAATCATCTAAACACAATAACCATGAACATACATATGAATGACAGGGGCATGAATATTAAATAAACACTCCCTTGTGTTAGCTAATCATTGAACAAATGTACAATGTGCACACTAAATATGCATGTAGGAGACATGAATATTCATATAACTGTACAAGTGGTGACTAACAAGTGTGCCAAATGTCATGGATGGATGCAAACACATTTTGTAGAAAGAAAGCAACTGTCAAAATAGAACTGTCAAAATAGAATTAAATCTTCCATTTTAAAGCGCATTTAATGTTAACACTTTCATTCAGACCAGGGTATGTTTCAGAATTAAGCAGTAATTGCCATTTAAGTTCTCTTAGTTCTAAATATAATTCCCAATCTCCAAAAAAACAATTAACTTGTTCTAATACTATGAAGTAAAATTTACTAAAAGAAGTACAAAAAATGCTATGTTTAGCAAGGGCATTATTTAAGTTCTTTGCCCTGATGGCTCCTAGATGCTCCTTAATTCTATCTGAAAGTTTTCTTGTAGTTTTACCTACATAAAATGCTTTACAAGATGCACAAATACCTGCATATACTACTGCTGCAGAATGGCAGAAGAAATATTTTGAAAACTTAATAGTATAATTACAATGTGTGAATGTGTATTGAGATCCTGTGAAAATGTTAGGGCATACCACACATTTATTACATGAATGCATCCCATTTTGAGAGTTGGAAGTAGAAGCAGAATTAATAAGAAAAGGTAAATCTCTGTTTTCTAAACTCATTCTTATGGTTTTGGTTCTTTTAAATGAAAAGGTAGGTGCAGTGCCAATAGCAGCTGACATAAATTGTGATTCAGTTAATAAATCCCAGTTATTCGTGATGACATTTCTAATTTGTGACATGTCCCTAGAGATGGGTAATGGGAAACTAAGGGTTCTGTTAATGTTACTAGGTTTAGAAGTATTAGGTATAAAACCATGTAGTAAAATAGGTAAATATTTAGTGTGTCTGTCATTAGAGATCTCGTTACATATATTGTTAATAAGAGATGGAGGGTAATTCCTTCGAAGAAACGTGTTTTAACAAAACAGCATTCTTTTGAAAGTCAGAATCTTGACTGATAATTCTAGAGATGACCACGTATGTGTGCTGGTACAAGACCCTTTTTAGCCACTACATGTAGCAAAGACAGCAAAAGTTACAGAATTTTGACATGACAGCAAACAGTAAAAGGTATCACAAAATACAACTGAAACACATGCAAAACTGTCAGATACTAATAAATGAGTGAGCATGATATAAATAACACATCACGTAAAATCTGAAATAATATAAAACAGCAGTTCAGTAGTCAAGCTATGTATGCACAGCAATGCCAAAACCAATTATAAAGATTTTTATAATAGTTTAATAGTGCAGTTATTAATACTATTTGCAGAGTTTTCACCTAATTGTAATGTGATTTTTAATTATGAACATCACTATATGTATTCTAATATACATTTGCATTAAGTATTTTCACAAAATAAGTTGGTTGATTATTTTGGTAGTTGATTATCACAACTGTTTTAAATGATTATAAATTGGTTGATAACTATGAAAATGTTTAGTGATTAAGAAGTCCTTGTTTGGGATAAAAGTGCTGAACTCATTTGTGTAACTAGAAGGCTTTCCTAACAACATTGTCATCAGCTGGCTTTTTGTCATTATATGTGCAGGATTACCAGCTTCATGCATACCAAATATCGAATACTTGTGAGATAAGACATTAACTTAAAGTTTTGAAGTAGAGAAATATGATTTTCATCATCCATAAAATCAATACATTTATTTTCTCAAAACAGATGAATGTTCAGCATTTTATAGGCAGTAAGAGGTTGTCTAATGCTGTGATACCTTTTTTGATTCCATGTTCTAGCCTATAGGAGCTGGTTTTGTTGAAGAATCTTTCATAGGCTGGTATACTGTATTGTGGTCTGCTTAGTTTAAGACTGGTACTTTATAAAGAAAGTAATTAAAATTATGAACAGGTTGTTTGTTTCCTAGTTGTGGGCAGTATCTGTGTTTCAGTAATATAAATGAAAGAGTATTAATAGGTACACAGCCCTATCTATAACTGGCATTCGGTCCGTCCTTTGTTTGGAAATGCAGTGTTGTGTGGGTTAAGCAAGGTATATGAATCTAAAGATATTGTTTTGTGTTATCTGTAACATTATATTCTGCTCTGAGAAGTGGGTTATGATGGCACTAGGCATATTCTATTCCTGGAATCACAGCCCTGGATAGCAATTATGATGCTCTGTGCTGCTTCCCAGTATTGATCCTGTCATATTTGAGGACCAAAAAATGTTCCTCTCATTCTTTTAGATAAAAAAGGTCTTCTTGTAATGGAGGACTAAAAAAAAAGTCCCCTTTTCTTTTAAACTGTATAAAACTTCTTGCTACAATTATAGCAAGTGGCTTCCTACAGTTTATACCATACTTGGAGCATTAAAATGGTTCAGTCCTGACTGCCTGTCAGTCATGCCCCCTAATACTTTGTGCCTAGGGCATCTGCCACATTAGCCCCACACTAGCTATACCGCTTCCCAAAATTATGACCTTGATGGCTATCATAAGCAACATGCATTCTGTAAAACAAGAAAATACATTACTGGATAGTGCTGTATAAGTTCCCATCGGAAACAAACAAAATGAGATACACCATCACTAAATCTGCCTTAAAATGTGGTATTATAAGGGCTAGAGAAATTACAAATTCACCTGGCCACACTTCAGATAATAAAAATGTCTTTAGGCTGTAATGTCCTAAGGCAAACATACTCCAGGAAATACTGATGTAAGCATTAACAGTGATATTATATCTAACAACAACAAAAAATTGCAGAAATATTTCCTGACAGTCTTTTTTTTAATTGTGATGGCAACTTATCTAATACATTCACTATATTTAATTACAGTAAAGATAAATGTTCAATTAGCACAGAAGAAGAAGAATTTGCTATGGTTATCAAGGGAATTAAGGCAAATGTAGCTCGTGGACCTACTGGGCTTGATGTGTATTTCCTAAAAATGATAGCATCTAAATTGCTTCCATGTTGAGCTTATTCATTTCATTGCCACTTCTGAGGGTATGTCCTGAAACTGTAGAAGGAGGAAATTGTTGAATCAACATCCAAGAGAGGAAATATCATGAATGCTGAAATCTCTAGAACTATGACTTTGACTAGTATACTGCGGAAGTGTTTTGAGAGAATATTTAGCAACATTACATTAACATTTAGGCAATTTACATGAAAAAAATCAACATTTTTAGTGGGATGTGTATTCCTGATAAACTTAATGGTATCCAATACAAACTTAGTGGATTCATTCGATTTTGGTTTATCAGCAGATGATATATATCTGGACCCGACTATAGCCTTGACTCTGTACCTCACAAGAAAATAGCCTGGATATAAATTCTTACATTACACTGTGGATGAAAAACATGAGATGTCAAGTCAGAATTATTAACATCGTCATAAATCAAAGTTTTAAATAAAGTAGTTCCACATGGGATCCATTTTGTGGCCTTTTCTTTTTATGTCAGTACTTCATTACAATGAAAAAATATGGATTAGTTAATTTACTGATGATACAAAGATGAGACGTACTCAAATATATTAAAACAGGAAGGACTGCAGAAGAATTAAGACAACTTGGCAGAATGGTCAGAGTATGCAGGTAAATGCAGAGTTGCCGCTGACTATTGCATGTTGCTAGTAAGAAATAATGTTAAAGGTTTGGAGGTAATTGTGGACAGCTTAATTAAGTTTTAAGTGAATATTAACACTATGATTTGAAAATATTTACAGTTTTAAAGGACATGTTAAAGGTAACAATCTTCAGATTACAAGAAGTTCTGATGCTACTATTTATTGAGTTAGTGATAAGACCCCTAACTGAATACTGTAGAGCCCCATGTTACTAATTAATCCCAAAATAAAGAATTTTGATACAATCAAAAAAACAAAAAAAAAACAAAAAACAAACACATGGTACATCATGGCTGTAAGACATTTGAGTTACAAGCAAGAATGAGGGAGTTAAAACTTCATTCAATCCGTTATAGGCTTGTGAGGAGTGATTTGATCTTAATGTGTAATTGTTTTACCAATGAGAGGATGGTATCATGTGTAGATGTATCATTTACATCATACCAGTGTGGGACTAGAAACAGCTGTTTCACTGAGGTGCCAAGATATTAGACTTATATGAAGAAAAATCATTTTCTGAATAGAGCAGGAAGACTATGGAACTTGTTACTAATAATTTTAGCATGCTACGAAACCTACACAGTTTTGAAAAATAAGTTGATGCTTGAGTTGGCACCATCCACCATAGCATATGATATAGAGGTCAGCATGTGCAAATTCCTAGATAGTCTCAACTGAGGCTTTACATTTCTAGTAAAAATACATTATAACTTTGTAAGATGCACAATAGTTGCATAATACACCCTCACAAATGATACCCTACTTGGCATGGGTAAAGGCAATTTAACTGGTTTGATTTTCTTAGAAATAATCCAAAAAGTAAACTGAGGACAGTCCAGTGCCAACCTACACAAAGTGCAGTAACCAGAAACTGACTAAAGGCACTTGTGAAGAACTAGGCAGAATTGTTACTTTAATTCATAAACTTAAAAACACATAAACGCTTAGCTGATTCACAGCGTTTTTGTCCCATCAAGACTTCATCAGATGAGTACTTAAACCTACTAACACTGTTTAAATACTTTTAACATAATGCTTGATCAAGTAATGCAAATTTCATTAATTACTATTGATTATTAAATTAAAACAAACTGAAATCATGCAAACATATTACCGAAAACCACCAGAAATGTTTGTTAGTGAATATAAAAAAACTTATAATAAAAAACTGTTAAATATGTTAAATATGGAAACACATTGTTAAAAGCTTTGTAAAACATTATGAAAATGTTAAATGCACTTAAAAAAATATAAGTTGAGAGATTAGCCTAATGGTCAAGGTATTCACCCCACAAAAAACAAGTCCACGGTTCGACTCTCACAGGACGCAACCAACTAGTCCCAATGGCTCATAAAGGCAGCCTGCCCAGAAAAAAATCAAATGCACCATCTAGTGTCCAAAAGTCATAACAAAAGTTTTTACATTAATTTACAGTGTTAAAACACTCCAAGTATACAAAATAAACATGTAAACTTTACAGGAGATGGCTCATTACAACTTCTCTGCTCTCAACTTTAAAACTGGGGCTAGGGAAAGATTTTCATTCAAGCCAGGTGCTCTACTACCTTCCAAAATGAGATACCAATATACTCTTAGGTTCATAGGTTCATACTAGGCTATCTGCCCTAGGGCATTTATAAGCCTAGCCAGAGTGTGTTTGGCTTTCGCCACCCATTTTAAATGAATTTTGCTATGCCCTTTTTCGAGGTTAGTATACTGTGCCTCTGTCTAACAGTGACACAGAAGTGATACCTGGGGTAAACCTACGATCTTCCATCCACTCATCAAGATTCCTCTTGAAGAGAGTCGATGAGAGACTCTGCCTAACCTGGACTGGGATTTTATTCCAGAGTGAAGGGAGCCTCTGGGTTATGAATCTGTCCCTCCAGCATGTCCTATTTATTTCAGTGCTGAGGTTCAAGTCTCTCGAGCGCATAGCTCGATGGGATTTGGATTTTCTGAGGTGCAGCATGTCCATTAATTCTGGGTTGGACATGGCTTTATACGTCAGGCACAGATCGCCTCTGAGCAGGCGGTATGCCACTGAGTAGAGCTGGAGTTTCTTTAACCGGGCAGCATATGGCATCTGTTTGAGCCCTTTGATCCTCTTGGTGAGGTACTTTTGGGGTCTTTCCAGTTGCTGCAGGTGTCTGGTAAGGTACATCCCAAAGGGGCATTGTACTCAATTATGGGCCTGATGAGGGATGAGTAAAGAGGCACGATGACCTCCCCTGATCTAGATGTGAATCCCTTCATGATTAGGTGGGCTATATAAAATGTTTTTCTAACCACTTTGGCCACGTGGTTTTCAAATGAGAGATTGCTATCAACTTGGGTCCCCAGGTCCCTAATTACTTCTTCCGTACTTAATGGATTACCACCTATGTGGTAATTTGTGGGCACTTTGTTTTTGCCAAAGGGGATGACTATACACTTTTTGGCGTTTAGCTTGAGGCCATGGCTCTGGCACCAGTTGCCTGTTTTGTAGGATGCTTGTGTCAGCTGGAGAGTCAATTATGGCACCTAGTTTGCAGTCATCTGCGAACTTGGTCAGCCACCGTCCTTCCATGCTGGCCTGTACCTCCGAGAAATATATACCAAACAAGAGAGGTCCCAGGAATGAGCCTTGTGGGATGCCACTTGTAACTGGTTTGGAGTCTGACATGGCTTCAGCAATTCTAACCATGTGGGTTCTGTCCTTGAGCCAGTTTGCAACCCATCTAGTGGCATAGGGGTTTATATTTAAGCCGGTGAGCTTATCTATAATGCCCGAGTGGGGTATTGTATCGAAGGCTTTTGCGAGGTCCAGGTAGGCTGTGTGGACCACCTTCCCCTCGTCAATGGCCTTGGTGACTGTTTCAAAGAAATTGACCAGGTTTAAGAGGCAGGATCTGCCCTTAACAAAGCCGAACTGGGCAGGATCCAGTGTCTGTAGGTCCCCAATATTTTTATTTATGAGGTCCATGATGATCCTTTCCATAGCTTTGCAGACCAAGCTAGTCAGGCTTATGGGGCAATAGTTTCCAGGATCCATTGAGGCACCACCTTTGTGGAGAGGGACCACTGTTGCTGTACGCCACTCTTTGGGTACATATCCTGTAGTAAGGCTGAGATTGAACAGTAGTTTTATGTTTGGGTTTAGCTCTTCTTGGAGTTCATGTAGGACGCAGCCCGGGACACTGTCTGGTCTCATTGATGCTGTGTTTTTTGCTTTGGAGAGGGCGGCTCTTACCTGTGCATCTGAGATGTCAGGGGGCAGCACTCTGCTGGGATAGACATTTGCCCTTTTGGTGGGGGGGGGGAGAAGTTTGCACTGAACCTCTCAGCTAGGATGTTGGCAATGTCTGTGGGTTTGGTGTATTTTTTGTCATTTTGGACTAATTCTGAGCATATCTGGGAATTCCCACCCAGGTTCCTAACATAACGAAAGAAAGCCTTGTGATTATCCTTAGTGTCCTGTGCAATTTTTCTCTCGAAGCTGGTCTTAGACGATTTTATGAGTGCCCGTAGTTTTTTGCTAATACTGATCAGAGATGCCTTCCCTTTTTGGGATTTTGCTCTATCATGTAGTAGCTTCCTCCTTCTATTGTATAGTTTATTTATGGCTGGGGTCCACCAGACAGGATGCCTGCCTTTGGAGGATTGGGTCTTGGTTTTATTTGGGATTGCATGATCCATGCATTCCTGAAGGTGTTCATAGAATGCATTTATAAAGGATTCTGCAGTCTGGGCCGTATTTTCCACAGGCCCGGGGGCTTTGAAGGATTCCACCTCGGTTTTGAGGAGTGTGAAATTTGCTTTAGAGAAGTTTTTAACTGTGGTTTTCTGGGCAGGGGGTGGGGTCGGGATGTGAATATCCAGTGAGATTAGTTTATGGTCTGATCTTACTAGTGAGGGATACACTTCTGGTCTGGAGCATAGAGTCCCCATGTTGGTGATGATCAGGTCCAGTATGTTTTCCCCTCTTGTGGGAGTGGTAACAAGCTGTTCCATAGCATTTGAATTTATAAATTCTAGGAACCTTTGGGCTAGGGTGTTGAAGCTAGAGTAATGCTCCCAGTCTATGTTTGGGTAGTTGAAGTCGCCCAATATAATGGTGTTTGGAGAGATCTTCATATTTTCCAGTGTTCTCAGGAAGGCTGAGTGGGGTTCCTGGGTTTGGGAGGGTGGTCTGTAGCAGGCTATAAACTGCAAGGCAGTTTTACCCACTGTTAGTTGCACATGGATAGTCTCTGATGCTTCGTGCTGTGCCACCAACCTGGAGGTGTGGGTATCTTTGACGGATATTGATACTCCCCCTCCTTTTGTGGTTTGGTCCAAGTTTTGGGGCCGAAAAGCATGGTATGAGGTATAACCTGGTAGTGCTGGGGTGCTCTTGGGAGCCTTGAACCAGGTTTTTCTTACTGCACAGATATCGATGTTCTCCATGCTAAGGAGAGTTTCGAGTGCATGCATCTTGAGGTTTAGAGTTCTGGCGTTGAGTAGCATTACTCTTAGTTTCTTATCCCTTGTGATACCTATGGAGGTGGGTTTGTCTTTTGAGCCTTGCCTAAAAAAGGCACTATGGGGTTGGCAAGAGCCTTTGCCAATATCCGAAAGCCCAGGGGTGACAGGTGCAAGCCGTCCCTAGTGAAGCATTGTGGCTTGTCGAGCATGTCATCCCAGGCTGACAGGCATTGGATCCCCTTTGAATGACACCATTACTTAAGCCAATTGTTGAAATTGATCATCTTGTCTTCATATTGTGGCATCATTCTTGGTGAGGGTAAGATGCTACTCAAGGTCAGGGTCATACCGGCCTGGGCTACATGCTCTATGTCTCTTTTCATGTAGTCCAGGGAGGTACATCTCAGGTCATTCACACCAGCATGGACAATGACTGAGTCATATTTGTACTTGCCTTGGAGTGACCTGAGTACTTGTGTTATGTGGTGGATCCTAGTGCCCAGCAGGCAGCTCACCATGACCTTCTCCTTGTTCAGCCTGGTGAGCGGGACGTCAGTGTGCCTGACGATAGAGTCACCTATTACAAGTGTATCAGGTGTGTTGTTTAGCTTTAAGGGCTGTGACTGTTCAGCACACTGGCTTTGTGAGCTATGTGTTGCACGTGTTTTGTTTTGGGGTAGCGGTTGCTTGGGTGTTTGCTTTGGAAGTCTCTGCTGCTTAGGCAGATTTTTATTTAGAGCCTCCGAGTATGTTTTTGTGTGTTTATGTGTTTGGTTTGCTGTCATGGTAGGTCTATGTGAGACTGGAATTGTAGTGAGTGTGGTTTCCTTCTCCTCCTCACTGGTTACGCCAGTACTGAGTTGAGAGAGCTTAGCCTCCAGTTTGGCTGTATGGTTGCATCTCTCACATGTGTTGGAATTTGTTGGGAGGAGGAGAGGGTTGTCTGTGTACATGAGGCAGTTGTAACATTGCCACAAGATTCCCAGATTCACCAGCTGGACCAGAGAGGAGATTGACAACTGACCTTTGGACATGCTAGAATAGTATTGGGAATTCCTTTATAATTGAAAAAAGGGCCAATGGGGAACAAGGTACTCAAGGGGAGTTTGTGAGGGTGTAGTGCTTTTAATTTTTTAGTGCTGACTTATATAATTGCTTTAGTGAGCAAGTGCCAGGTTTTAGAGTAGGAATAGGGTGTTTATTATGAGAACTAGATCAATTCTAAGGGAAAAAGTGAAGAGCAGACTTTGTGGAGCAGAGAATGGTTTAAACCCAATTAAGCGGAGCTGCCCAATGCTGCGCTATGCGCAAAATCGCGCAAAGCCGTGCCAAAGCGGGTTTTATACAGGGGGACTTGAAAGAGCTAGAAATTGGCCCAAAATGGCCAATAGACTACCAAATTCTTGTGCTGGGAACACTCCTCCAGGCATAGCTAGGCTGCTCTAAGCTCCCCACTGCCACTGGTGAACAAAGAAGCCTCCCTTTATCCAAGAAAGGAAATGGGCAACACAGGAACTTTCCAAAAGTCCAGAATACAGCAAAGCCTGCATTTGGACTACTCTAGGTCAGGAAAGACGGGAAACAAGGATAATTTTTTTTGTTTTTTTGATCTTTGTTTCCCATGGCCCACCTCTAGGGTCCATGTCTTCTAGTACAAAAAATGCAAACTTGGATAATCTACAACTAAAAGGGTATATTTGTATAAGTCATTTTTTCATCTTTGGACCCGATAACATAAGTATGTTCATATATTCTCCTTTTTAGCCTTCCCTCAGTCTTCCCTATATAAAATGGCTCACATTCATCACATAAGGCAATATACAGTATACTACTCCAGCACTATTACAATTATTATACTTCTTGCCCCTAATATGAATATCCCTACATTTAATGTAAATAAACTCCTTATTTTAATATAGGGACATTGGGCGCAGGCTCCACACTTATAGGTGCCTATCTTTTTTCTGTTTTCCATACTTATTGTGTTCTTTTGTTCAAGAATGTCTTTGATACTGCACCCTTTTCTAAATACAAATCTAAGAGGGGCCTTACAAATATCTTCCAAGTCTGAAGTTTAACCATATCTATTCCATTCTGCGGTTATAATATTTTTTTATAGTCACAGAATCTCCATTGAAATTAGTAACAAATGCTCCCTTAAATTAAATTCAGCCTCATTAACATTGCTACCTTCCTTACCTTCGCTATTGCTCCCATTAATCAAATTCATCCATTTTCCTAAAAGTGGAGCAAACCTCTCATTCCTACCATCTTTTACTTCTTTAATATCCTCTTCTAACATATCCAGTGGGTATTTTCTATTTAACAACATCTCTTTCAGGGCTTCACATTCTTTAATAAAATCTTGTTCATCTGAGGTCATTCTACAAATTGTTACATACTGGCCTTTTACTATACTTCTTCTTTGTTTATATGGATGGGCACTAGTAAAGTATAAATAAGAATTAGTGAATGTACTCTTTCTATGTACTGTGAATTTAAAACTTTTAGTCACATTATTTTTGTGTATAATGACATCCAAATAGTTCATACTGTCATATATTTCATGAGTAAAACTTAAAAAGTTAGTGGTACTACTAATATATGCAATACATTCCCTTAACTTGTTTTCTGTGTCTATCTAAAAAAATACATATATCACCCAGATACCTCTTATATAATTTCCATGTTCCCCTTTACAATCCCGAAATACTGAAAGCTCGAATTTCAGTATCTCGGGACCGTAAAGGCGAAAATGTAAAAACTCGAAAGTGCAAATTCAAATAGCTCAAATCCGCGCTTATGTAGTGTAGCAATGGGACAGGAAGTGTTTGGCAGGGATGGTTTACAGAAGTGAAGGTGAGTGTATGTGAGTTTTATTGTAAATTGTGAGTGTGGGATAGGGTAGGGAGGTTGTGTTTGTGTATGTGTGATGTGTGATGTGTGATGTGTGTGTGTGTGTGTGTGTGTGTGTGTGTGTGTGTGTGTGTGTATGTTTGTGTGTGTGTGTGTGCGTGTATGTTTGTGTGTGTGTGTGTGCGTGTGTGTGTGTGTGTGTTTGTGCGAGGGAGTGTGGAATGTCTGCGTGTGAGTGATGCATTTTTCAACTGTTAGTGCGATCTCGGAGTTGGTATATATAAGTAGGGGTGGTGCAGCCCCCCACAAGGGGGGTGCAGGGGGGCTTGCTCCCCTGCGTAGATGTAGTGTAGGATTGTGTAATTTGTATGTTGTGGGTTTAATGGTGTGCTTGTTGTGTGGTGTATGCTTTGTGAATGTTCGGGATTTCAGTTTTTCGTGTTTGTGTGTTTCAGGATTTTGGGCTGTTCGACTTTATAGTTTTGAGATACTGAAATTCGAGCTTTCAGTATCTCAAGATTATAAAGGGGAACCAATTTCCAGCATTCAACATATTTGGAGTTGTAAATAAATTTTTGTTCCCACATATTTAATATAATGTTAGCATATGTTGGGGCACAAGAGACCCCCCATAGCTACCCCCCTTTCTTGTCTATAAAATTCTCCTTCAAAGTAAATAAACTTATTTTTAACACTAATTCCATCAGGTCAAGACATACCCTGAATTCTGTGTCTGTGAGCCCTCCTGTACTTAATAGGGTTACTTCTAACCACTCCAGACCTGTGTCGTGAGATATTACTGTAAAAATATCTACTATATTACTATATATTACTGCAGAAAGATCTACTATATCAATAGTCACAAAAAATATTTTTTCAGTATATATATATATATATATATATATATATATATATATATATATATATATATATGACTTCATGCTTTTAAGACAATCCCACAAATCCTTTAATATAACTTCCTGTTCCTTCCAAACTTTCTTCAATTTAAAATCTGAGAAATTAGCTATTGGGAATGTTTTTGACCATTAGCAGCCACAATTGGCCTTAAAGGTGGATCTTCTACATTCTTGTGGGTTTTAGGTTTGCCAAAAATAGATGGTACTGTAGGCTTTTCTACTGTTAAATATTCATAAGTCTCTGTGTCAATCATCCCCTTTTCTGGCAACTCTTTCAACACAAAGTTTATTTTCTTATAAGCAACATTGATTTTGTTCTTAGAAACCCTGGAATATTTGTTCTCATCACTCAGATTTTCCATCATTTTAGCTACATATGTCATGGTATCCATAAGTACTGTTCCTCCCCTTTTGTCTGGTTTCATCACCCTCAGGTACATATTACCTGTTAATTCCTGAAGCAATTGTTTCTCTTCCAAAAGGAGAATGGAACAAATTATATTGTGTTGTATTCCATTCCTTAATTCTTCTTCTACCAAATTTTCAAAATTTCTAAACCTTCTAAACAAAAGAAGGATTACATTGCAAAAAGGGCTCCTTCTCCTCACCCACAGTACATTTACCAAGGGAACTCCTCAAGAATCCATATTATCCCTCATATACTCTACCTTTTCATAATAAAACTACTTGCAGATCTCCCACACATCCAATTCATCCTGTTTGCTGGTGACATGCAGATCTTACCATTCACCAGTGGTAATCAAAAACTAATTAGAGCGAGATATCTTACAGCTTTCTAGTTGGCCATAAGACATGTTAATCTCAAGCAGAAGAAAACAAAAGCTACACTATTTGGAACAAAATCAAAACTTTTTCTTGTCCTCAAGAATAGAAAATATTCTGTACTAACCAAAACCCCTTGAGATGATAAAATACTTCAGATACATATGTACATGGTTGGACTCTCATCTAATTTTCCAGTATCATATAAATATGACAAAATAAATAAAGTAAACTCCTTTTCTGGGGAAAAGACAATATCCTACCTTCTGCTGACAACAAGAATACTAGCAATAACAACAATAAAGGGAGTATTCCTGGCCCAAATGACACATGGACCCTATAGTTCCATCTGCATCGAAAGGACTTCCTCTTCCTTTTATATACCACTAACAGCTGTTGATTCATCACTCTTGATCTCCAAAGAGACCACTACTGTG
This sequence comes from Protopterus annectens, assembly GCF_019279795.1. Lineage (NCBI taxonomy): Eukaryota > Metazoa > Chordata > Ceratodontiformes > Protopteridae > Protopterus > Protopterus annectens. The sequence goes on from NC_056749.1 coordinate 349,809,161, forward strand.
CATTTTTCAAAACAGCTAAATAGCTACCAGTCCAAGATTGAGCCAAACGTCTCAGCTCCCTAATTTCCAAGCTACTGATTTACTTTGTTATCAACCCTTGCCAGCCAACTATCCCAGCTTTCCTTATATTACAACCTCAGATCACTTACTCCTTCAGTTGCCTCTTTACAAACTCCTAGAACTAAGAAGCTATGCATAAATCCTAATGTTTCCAGTCTAGCCTCTTGAATTTGGGAATCACTACCTACTAAACTAAATCAACTTGTACGCAGAATTCTGATCCCAGCTTAAAAGATTGCTATTTAAAGGGGCCTCATGTGCTTGTTTCCAACATCACCAAATCACATAGTCCAATGAGGGTGGCTGTTCCTGAAAAGATAAAAGATGCACTTGTATCAAGTGAGATTATCCTGTTAGTAAATAAATAAAACAAAAAATAAAATTAATTGTTTTTGTAACTGGGAGACTTGGTCAAAAGAAAAAGAAAAACAAGCTGTACCACTGTTGAGAAAAAATGCCCAGTACTAACTGCAATCTATTTAGTATTACAAATTTGAGGAGAAATATTCCATCTTAATCTACCAGATATCACTACCTTACTACTTCCCACCACTTTACTACTTTCTAATATTTCTCTCACTCACCTTACCCTCTTTCTCTGCCTTCTCCACTTTACTCTCTGCAGCAGCCTTCCTCGTGTTTCCTAAATTAACTTTCACTGTTAATTGACCTTTCTTGCATTTGTGTCAAATGGTATTCTTTAGCATAAGCCAAGTTGTAATTTTTGACTGTGTGCAACCACTATTTGAACTGTACTGTTCACATGCCATGTACTTCCTTAATATGGAAAAATATTTGTTCAATCTCTTCTCTGTTTTCCAAGGTTGAGCCTATAAATGGGCCGTTGAGATCAGTACTCTGTTCTGGTTAACATATTAAATAAATGCATGTTATCTTAGGATTCATACACTCGTACAATGACATAATCCCGCACAATCCAGAAATTGATGTCAAACCCATGGCTATGCCATTCATATATAATGAGTGCGCAGTGTAATGCATTGAGGGCTGCAGCGTAGTGATGAAATATTGTGTAATACAGGATTACGCAATGAATTTCACAACAAGCAGTGTAGGCATGAACCATGAACAAAGCCGTCTACCCTACATTACAAGATACTTAGTCTATGACATAATCCAAACCCAACACATTCCGTTTAGCCATTTCCCACGTTTTTATGTCTGAAGTGCATGGATTTGCTTGGTTACAGTAATTATGTAAGTTGACTGTTTAAAGGAAGCTTTAGGTAATTTCCTCTCTCTCCTTTTTTTTACTCGGTGTCTTTTGGGTGCTCTTCTATTCTAGTTCTAATATATTTTCTTTTTGTGATTGTCACTTAATTTTTTGCTGTTCTTTAGTAATGTGATGAAGGTTATCTTAGGATTTGTTAGATCTGTATTTTCTGTACATTTTTAGCTAATATAATCTTAGAGAACTCAACGGAATATCGCACCGCAAAGAAAAATGTAAATAAACAGAGAAACCAACATAATGTCCTTAGATATTTTATTAGTTTTACTAATTTAATCTTAGTTTAGATAGCTACTATCAAAATAGTTTTGGCAATAATGCTGTTTTTTTTGATTTACTATTGCTGATTGGGGCTTTGTTTATTTTTTGATTTCATTTAACTTTTTTCATTATTACAGCAACATGTTTCCTTTCTTGGTTTAATTTATAGGCCATGGTGTGTTGGGGTATGTATGTTTGTGTTTTGTGTGTGCTTTGTGTAAACATTGTTATTATTTTTTAGAAAGGAGTGTAAATATGATGGCTTTAGGGCATTTTTTGAAAAAGTGGTGATACACCAAGGATGCTAATAAATAATTATGATGGACCAAAGATGGCAATAAAATCTACCTCCTCAGTAAATTAGATAAGTTTTTATACCCTTTTATCTAGGTCCAGTGTTGGGCTAAATGTAAGACAGTATGCTAATACCAAGAAAGACAGAAATGGGAATATAGAGTGATAAACACTGGAAGCCATAATCAGAATTATAAACTACAGTGTTTCATTAATAATACAATGTTTTGTGTGCGTTCCAGGTACATCCTATAGTACCACAGACAATGCAAGACAAAGACGTATGTGGTGGTGGATTGCCTGTTGTTATCATTTAGACCATGCATGTTGTTGTGTTTTTCTTGTTCCTCATGGAGGACTACGTATGATCGCTCATATGTGGAGCCACTACCGTGCAGTCATGAAGTTAGTATGTATATGGAAGGGTGAGTGTGGGGTGCACAAACAGTTACTGTTTGAGTGTGTTTGAGTTGGCATTTGATTTAAAGAGTTTTGAAAAAGTGACACTTAGACTTCTGCATCTGTTTATAGAAGTTGTTTGTTTTATAATAAATCTGCATGTGTGCATACCCACATGTAAACACACACACACACACACACACACACACACACACACACTACATTAAATATATGTGAAAAGTCTGCTGTGATACATGAATCATGAATCATATTTAGATTTCTGAAGAAAGTTTCTTGGTAAGTGATAAAGCCACAATTTATGAACAGTGTTCCTTTAATTTACATTACAAGATATTGCCTGTATCACACAAATTGGATTTACTGCATTCTCCATTTATCCATTTAATTCTGTCTCCCATTGATATCAGGGGGCTCTTCTAATTGCTAAGTTTCTGTTAAATGCAACTATGAGTAATTAGCACACGTTTTTAAGACGGGAACATCTTGTGGGTGGTTTGCTTTTGCAGTTCTGAGGTGGTTTTAATTTTAAAGTAGTATCCATTTTTATGTATTTTAGAACTGCACTGAGGTTTATGTTAAGATTTGTTCATTTAAAAATTTACGAGACTAGGGCTAACCTAAAAATCTGAGCATTCCCAGGCAAAACCCAGCTTTTGAAACACAGTGATTAAATAATGCTTTTGAAACTATTATCTCACAGTTGTAAATTGACTTCTCCTGTGGTGCTGGCTGCTGATACTGTGTTCTACAGACTGTGTATCTAGATAAGTAGATGGTTTGAATCCAGCAGTGACTGACTGCTGTGAGTGTAATAATTTATGTCCATTTTTCTCAGATAAATGCTTTGGTTAACACTGATGAAGTCATTTGATGAAATTTGCCTTTTCTAATAGCAGTAGTGGTATGCCTTCTCCTTTGGCATAAGGAAGTGAGACAATGTTCTGTATGTTGTTGCCTTAGTAAGCCATGGGTTCACATTTTTGATTATATGCACAATGTGCCTGATTGAGATTCTACCATAACAGTAACAATTGCATTATACATCATGTCTGTTACCTAGCTTCCTGCAATATTATGTGACAGAGAGTCAGATCGTACTACTGTTTTAATCAAATTACAGCACATGTATGCCTTGCAACAATGAGATGATGTAATGCCTTCATATACACATATATCTCACAATTGTCATAAGACTTCTGCCATGGTGCATTCAGTCTTCACAGTATCGTGTAGCTTCTGTGGTCACAAAGCTAGGTGTTCAAAACCTGGAGTGAGTTATTATAATCATTGAGTGGAAGTATACTGCTATGTATGAATGACATCCACCATAGTTGTAATGTGTGCAATTACTGTGAGAGAGGCCTCCACCATCCCTTTTACCTCAAACAACTGATTTGCAACGCAGTTATGTGATATAATGACACACATTCACATAGGTGGAGTCTGACAGTTGTGTTAAGACTTTCACCATGGACTTAAATAGGTGGGTGATTAGTTCCAGCAAAGGACATTATGTGAGTGAACTGATGTGGAACAAACATTATTGCAACAACTTATTTCTATCCATTTTTATTTTGGGCAAGCAACCTTCAACAAATGTTGTGACTTCATGACAGTGAAACAGTTTTCTGGGATTTTTGTGGTGTCAGTGCTCCTGTGGCACACGCAGTTAGCATTGACTTGGACAGCATATCTGCACAGATAGAGTGCGGTCTGACACTGAGACTCTCTGTGTGTACAAAACAATGTGGATGGAAAAGACCAGCTTGGCCAAACAACATTACTGGTAAATTTCTACATAGTCTGGCACCTTAGTCTGCAAATTCTGCTCCAGGATTTGTGCTTCAGTACTTTGTATATTGCTGTATATCTGCTTAAAGTTGTGTTCCAGTGCCTTTCTGTTTACCTTGCTGCTGTGTTTTCCCCTGTTCTTTGAGTCTGCCGCAACCTCCAATGACACATTAAACAAAACGTTTCTGAAATTTCAATCATAGGATTTAAGCACCAGTATTTGCATTGTTTCATGGGATCCCTCTCTAGCAAGTCTGTTATATTAGCACACAGGTACATCCTCCCAGAGTCTTTTGTTCAGTACTCTGAGAGGCGTGGAAAGCCCCAAATTGTGAGATTCAAGCTTTCCATGAGGGAAGAAAAAACATTTTTTTAATTTAAATTTCACTTAAATATTTTAAGTAGCATTTATAGTGACCTGTTTGGTAATACTCCGTTGTACATCTTTACATTTTGTCCATGCTTTAGCCAAATAATTTATCTGTTTGCATTTTTTTGGTTTGTTCTCAGACCTTAGTCTTGTAGCTTCATTTGAATATGTGGGAAGATTGTGTATTAATTTAGCATTGTTTATACATTATACTGCACTTCTATTTCCATAAGTAGAATTACATGTAAAAAGTTACTTTTTGTATTTCAAACTCAGTTTGTAGCCTCAATAAATCTTGTAGCCTCCTTCACACTAGTGGCAGGACTGTGATCTACTGCCAGATTTGAGCCTCATTTTAGTCATTTATTACAGCATTACTGGTAAATTTCTGCAAAGTCTGGGGCCTTAATCTGTGGTGGGATGCAGTACTGGCAGTATTGTAAATTCTACTCCAAGATTTGTGCTTCAGTACTCTTTATGGCTGTATATACCTGTTTAAAATTGCATTTCAGTACCTTTCTGTTTATCTTGCTACTGTTTTTCCCCCATATTCTTTAAGTATGCCCCAGTCCCCACTGAGACATTAAGCTAAACATTTATGAAATTCTAATCATAGAACTAGAGCTTCAGTTGTTTCTGGCTTTTACCCCTTATAGCAATCTGACTTCCAAAGTCCCTCCCTACCCTCTTTCATTGCTATTGTTTGTTGTGTAACCTATTTAAGTAACTATCAGACCCATTGTTTTCCATGTATCTATAATACGAATTGTCCACCCAGCAAACAAGTATTGCACTTGAGTAACGCTCCCTTACTACAAATTGTCTCCTGCTCATTTTTTCTAGAACACCCATCTGCTTAGTGCCTTCATCACAGTCTGGAGAGGTCATTTGTTAATCTGGTAATCCGGTTCCATCCTTGGTTGATGAGATTTATTTTATTGTTTTGAACTTCAAGTTAACTGCTTAGACAGCCGCTGCTGCTAAATTTCTGCATTTTTTAATGTTTGCCTTTAAATCACTGTAAATGTCCCTAATACTTGAAATTACTTTGTCAATGTATTTTGTTGAAGTTGTTTTGTTGTAGCATTACACTCACAAGCAATCTTTCTTGTTTTTTTTTATCAAGAGGTCAGCAGTGTCCTATATAGACACAAACACACAGAAAGTAAATTTTATCTATAAAACTACCATTGGAACTGACACCTGTAAATTAGTGTGGCTAATCCAAAGCCATTGTGCAGAGACAAGCTTATAGCAGTTTTGCACATTAAATGGCACTGCTGGCAAATCTTAGAATCTAACCTAGTCTAGTGCCAAACCTCAGAAACCACCAAAGAAGGCCTCTTTATAACCTAGACCACAACCTACAGTATCCCACCCAAATATAGATCTGGACAACATGGATATGCAATTTCCAAATGTCTCTGCAGACAGCTTGGTAGATATGGGCATCCTGAGACAATGTTGCAATTGTCTCATGTTTCTAGACAACCATTTAATCCTTAAAGAAATAAACAGTATGCAAGAGATGCACATATACAATTTCACTGGAGGCACAAATCTTGCATGCAAATAAGGCTGTCAAAAACATGCACACACTACATTCACCACACATAGTGTACAACACACACACACACTCATAGACCAACTTATGCTGGGGCACTAAAAAAAGAAGTTATGTCTTACTATAACATTCCATCTGTGTTGTTGATCTTCATTCATAGACTCGTAGACTAGTACTAAGCTAACTGCCCTTGTGAGCCATTTTAAGCCTAGCCAATTATCCCTTGTGAGATTCAAACCCTGCATCTTGTGTTTGTAAGGCAAACACCTTAACCATTAGGCCACCCTCCCAACCATTCATTCATCACTGATGGGAAGTCGGTTCCATCCTTGGCAATGAGCTTGTCTTATACCAAGCTCAAGCCAGCCAAAAACTCTCTAGCTAAGTTTTTAGCGTTAGTATCCTTATCCCAGTTACCTCAGATTGAGTTTACCCATTATCAGTAAAGCAGTGGCAATTTCTGTGCAAATTCCCTAACTCAGCACTTGGACTCAATGTATCCCCAGGAGCCTTTGGAGGGGGAAGGAGGGAGGGATATGATGAATGAATGAAGATCTACAACACAGATGGAACATTATGGTAAGACATAACTTATTTATCTGATGTTATTAATCTTCATTCATTCATCACTGAAGGGACAGAATCCCCAGCTGCCTTGTGTCACTTGAGTGGCCCTTATGGAAGAATATTCCTGAGCACCATTGAGCCAAGAGAATCTCTCCCTCTAGAGATGAAATCCAATTTGTAATGGGTTATAAAGGTATGAGGATTAGCCCACTTTGCTGATGCACAAATATCATCCAAAGAAGCTCTCGAATGGAACGCCACAGAAGTAGCCATAGATCTAGTGGAGTGAGCCTTGATTTTTTGTGGTATATGTTTTTTTCTCATGATAATAAATGAAAAGTATGCAATCTCTGAGCCATTTAGAAAGGGTCACTTTAGATATAGACTTGCCCATTTTAGGGCCAGAAAAGCAAATAAACAGTCAATCTGATTTGTGCATTTTTTCCTCCTGTCCAGATAGAATCTCAGCTGTCTTTGTACGTCCAGTGAATGCAGACAGTACTCTCCTTTATTAGAAAAATTTGAAAAAAAAAAAAAACAGGAAGGTCAATAGACTGATTAATGGAGAAATCCAAAATTACTTTAGGGAGAAAGGAAGGGTTTGCCCAGAGTGATACTCTGTCCTTGTGGAAGACCAAATAGGGACATTTTATGCCTAGACCATAGGAGCTCAGAAATTCACCTAGCTGACGTGATGGCCACCAGAAAAAGAGACTTCCAGGATAAAAACATGATATCACAAGTCACAGCAGGTTCAAAGGGGGGTTGTGTCAAAGATTGTAGGACTAATGTAAGGTTCCATGGTTTGATGGGTGGTTTAATTGGAGGTCTAATATGTGAGACTCCTTTTAAGAAGGTTTTGCATAGACGATGTGAAATCAAAGAAGAATTCTCAAAACCATTATGAAAGTTTGAAATAGCAGCTAGATGGACTTGTTTAGTAGAAGCTGCAGCACCTTTTTCGAAGAAATTTGTTAAATAATGTAGTACTGTAGTAAATGGGACTGAACACGGATCTAGTTTTCTCTGCTTAGACCAGATCAAATATCTTTTCTATTTGTCATGGTAAAGTTTTCTACTGGATGGCTTGTGGGAGGCCAGAATAATATCACACACTGGGGAGGGAAGGTTATTCTGCCTGGTGATCAGTGGAAGTGGAGAAACCAAGCCGTCAGCTTGAGACTGGATAGGTTCGGGTAACTCAACCCATGGAGGTGAGAGATCAGTTCTGGATTTGGATCCAGAATCCATGGTTTGCATAGAAGATGAGGCCGGAGAAAGGGGAACCAAACTTGTTGAGACTAATAAGGGGCTATGAAGATTACTTTGCATTTTAATGGGAGGGCTTTCTTCAAGAATTGGGGAATCAGAGGGATGGGAGGGTAAGCATACAGAAGTCCCATGGGCTAATTGTGGGTAAGTGCACCCTCAGGGACCCCCCTGCAGGGGGATTAGGGCAAAGTAGTTGCTGCATTTGTGGTTTGATGGGGAAGCGAATAGGTTGCAGCAAGGCTGGCCCCAATGGATGAAAATTTCTGTCACTATGGACAAATTGAGGGACCACTCATGAGGTAGGAGAATAGATCTGCTGAGTTTGTCTGCAATCACATTGGAAACCCCGGGAATATGCATTGCTATCAGAAAGTGGTTGGAAGGTATCAGCCATTGCCATATTCTCATGGCCTGTCAACATAGGGGATAGGATTTTGTTCCTCCTTGCTTGTTGATATACCAGACTACTGACATGTTGTCTGAGTGGATGGCAATTGTGCCAGAAGGAAGAACAGACTGGAATTCTTTCAACGCTAAAAGCACTGCCCTCAGTTCTAGAACATTGATATGCAGATTGGCCTCTATTGTGGACCACGTGCCTTGGACTGACATTCCCTGAAAATGCCCCCCCCACCCTATCAGGGAAGCATCCATGGTCACAGTGGCTGTGGACCGAGGAGGTTGGAAGGGACTGCTCCAAAGCTCTGATTCTGGTCTCATCCACTAAAGTAAGTCCTGTTTGCAATGACTGGTTATCCGAATCTGAAAGGACAAAGGATAATGATTTGGGTACCAGTGAGATAGTATAAGTCATTGAAGTAGTCTCATATGAAGTTTTGCAAGAGGCACCATTGGAATAGAAGCTGCCATTGAACCTAGGAGCTGAAGGACCTCTCGTGTTGAAACCTTGTTTTGACAGATTATCACCCAGAGTTGAAGCCTCAGTCTTTGTAATATGTGATCGGAGAGAGATTAACCATTGCTCCTATGAACTCTATGTACTGGGTCAGTCTCAGGTTGGATTTCTCCCAGTTTATTGTAATTCCCAAATGTTTTTCCAGGGAAAGTGTGTATTTCAGGGCCGTTACCAGTAGATGCTTGGTGGGGACGGTAAGGAGCCAATCATCTAAATATGGAAATACCCGGAATCCTTGCAGTCTCAAGTGAGCTGTTACTACTGCCATGCATTTGTTGAACACTCTGGGGGCTGTAGAGAGTCTGAAAGGCAGAGCACAAAATTGGGAGTGATTGGCTCCCAGCTGGAAGCAAAGCTACCTTCTGGATCATTTGTCCATTTTGATATGGTAATACACATCCTGAAGGTCCATGGAGCACATTCAATCTCCATTCCCTAGAAGAGGGGGAAATGGACCGAACTGTAACCATCTGGAATTTCATTTGGGTGACAAACTTGTTTAAAATGTTGAGATCCAAAATAGGTCTCTAGTCCCTTGTCTTTTTTGGCTCCAAAAAGAACCTTAAGTAGAATACGGATCTGCATTGGTCTGGCTGGGACTGCCTGGATGACTCTCTTTTCTTAGCAGCTTTTTTATTTCTAGTGCTGCGTCTTACCTTTGACTGGGTGGAACATTGCGGATTCATCTTGATGACTTTGGGTAAGAGTTGAAGGGAATGTGATAGCCTCTGGATATTATCTTTTGCACCCAATCGTTGGTAGTTATAGATTGCCAGGTGGCGTGGTGCAGAGAGAAACGTCCCCCGACTGCTTCCAGAGGAAAGCAATCAGGCCACTCTTCAGGAGCACTGGCAGGACTGCCCAGAGAAAAATCTCTGGCTCCCTGGTTACGTGGACCCCCTCTGCCTCATTAGAGGCATTTTCCAGAAGAGTTACCCCCTCTGCCTCTGGGGGTAAACTTGCCATGTGTGTAATGAAAAGAACCCTGAGACTTCTTGTGCCATAACTTACCACTTCTCTGATTCCTGGAGAAGAAATGCTGGGGAGTGGAAAAGTCCCAGTGCAGTAGGCGAAGATGATTGATATCAGTCCTTATCTTGGATTTTAGGAAGAGTTGATGCTTCCAATGTTCAGGGGTGGTTTTCTTTTTCAGGAAAGTTTATAAATACTGACAGAACATCAGATACTGCAACTTTTAATTTCTTTTCTCAAGAAGTCCAGGCAAAGCCAAAAATAATAGCAGAATAAAGGCTCAAAACCAGGAACACTTTTTAAATACTACTGTAATTCACAAAATTAATTACAGTAACACATTTTACATCAATGTGTATTTTTTGGACAAAGAGAAGTATGAAACTCTGATGTCTGGATTTATTGACTGCAATCTTAAATGATTTGCCACCAAATCAAACTTTTTTATGAATGAGATAGCAACATTATGAGGCAAAATCATGGACATTCTGTAATAACAGGGTCAGTAACAGATATGCATTACTCTTCAGTGAGGTAAATGGGAATAATTACTCCTGCTGCTGTTTGACAACTGCTAAACGATAGTCACTGATCTATTGTGGCAGTATTACTGTTGCACAATGTATTGCTATCTGCTGAAATAAGTGCAAAACTAGTACTGCTATGGCTTGTACATGTCCGTGTGTGTGTGTGTGTGTGTGTGTGTGTGTGTGTGTGTGTGTGTGTGTGTGTGTGTGTGTGTGTGTGTGTGTGTGTGTGTGTGTGTGTGTGTGTGTTGCAGTTTGAGTAACAAGCTGGCTATAATTTCTTTCACTTTCTAGCACAAATATCATCAGCATTGCCATTACATGTGCGTGTGTGGTGGTGGGGGGCAAGGTTACAGTATATTTACGAGTAACAAGCTGGCCATATTTTCTTTCACTTACTATCACAAATATAGGCCTTACACATGACAGGTGGTTATATTTAGTGGTTTGGCAAGACGAGGTTGTGTGCGAAAGCATCTGTTCATTGCTACTGTGGTACAGTGAGTATCAGTCATTTCACACTGTTTGCCTTTAGTTGATGTCTTGACTATGTTTTTATTTTTGTGAGTCTGCATACCCTCTCTGTTTGTGTGTGCATCTACTCATGTGCTCTGGTTAACACCATCACCTCAGAAACATCCAGCAGGTGAAATCGAATTAGTCCCTTTTCCCTGAAAGTGAACACAGTGCGTGCACGCACGCGCGTGTGTGTGTGTGCATGCGTGTGTGCACGTGTGCGTGTGTATGTGCTTGCGTGTGCATGTGCGTGTGCGCGCACGCGCGCGTGTGTGTGTGTGTGTGTGTGTGTGTGTGTGTGTGTGTGTGTGTACAAAATATCACTGATTTTTACCTGTACATGCACACAGCAATGTCAGGCACATAAAGAACTATTCTGAGTAGCAGTAAAAATGTAGTTGTCAAGAAATTATATTTCAAAAGTTAGGCATAAAATGCATCAAAAATCATTCAGCCATTTAGCACTTCTTGGAGTCTGGTGTCCATCACACTCCAGACTGTAGAAATGGATTTTGACATGGACTTAGTGGTGGCCTCTGCCCTCTGCAGAATCCATTCTAAAACCAGCCCTGCTCAGATGTGTGTACCAAAGGTTACTGTAAGTTGTATGAGAGGCAGGGGATTGTGTGGTCATTACTTAATTAATTTTCATTACAATCAAATCTTAGAGGTGTGCACAGAAGGTCATTAAAGCTTTTGTTTGAGCTAGGAACAGTGTGGTAATTGTTTTATTTTTCTCACAGACCTCAGAGGTGTACAAAGAAGGTTACTATAGCTAATGTAAAGGCAGGTTGCTGTTTAGGAGCAACAAAATAGAATACATTTCTGCAATCATTATTTTTTCACTTTCCTTACAATCATACATAAGGCACATGTACAGGTCACTGCCTTTGTGGGGTAGGGGTGAGGCATGCTGTGTATGTCAGCAGTCACTTGAAAAATTGACTGTGGCCATTTGAACATCTGCTTTCATCACAATCTAACATCAGAGGAATGCACAGACAGTGACTCTGTTTTTATGGGGGGTATAGGGAGATAGGCAAGATTTGTGTATCCCCACAACAATTGCCTTGTTAGTTTATTGTGAGCTACTGTTTTATCCGCTTTAAACATTAACCCTTGGGCACAACTTATATATTCCTTGAAAGGAAAAAAAAAAGACTGAAACTCTATTCTTACTTTACTATATTCGTTCAGATCACCACTGGATTAAAAGGTTGGGGAAATTATCTAAAATGCATCTCAGAGCATCTATAATCCTATGGCTTCTGGAGACCCTGGCTTAATTGAGTTATTTCCTAAACAGTTATTGCTGTGCTATCTTGGTCAGGAAAGGTGTGTTGAAAGGATGCAAGGAAAGCTAATGTTGGACAGAGACAGTGAATTTTTTGCCTTCATCATAATTTCTTTTCCAGATATCATTTGATAAAAAGGGTTGTGTAAAAAGAAAAAAAAAACTTTAAAATGTACTTCAAAGCATATAGAAACTCAGGGCATCATAAAAACGCTGATGAGGAAAGCAAAATTAAAAAAAAAAAGGAAGGAAAAAGTAATGTGCATGGTGTGGGGAGGGGAAAAGCAGTGAGGAGCACTGGAGGATGTGTGTGTGTGTGTGTGTGTGTGTGTGTGTGTGTGTGTGGGGGGGGGGGTGAAACAGTAACTGGTCCATAGGACACCATTTCAGTTAAGTGCAGTCCTGTACGTAAAATTGTAATGTATCATTGTTGCAACAAAATGCCCGTAACTGTGAATGTCGCTATGTGAGAAGTGCCAACATAGTGTGGTACAGGCATGTCAGAATGTACTAGCATTGTAGCTACAGTATAATTTGTGTGTACTACTTCTAAAACTCTTCAGCATAAATTTAAAATGTTACTTAGGAAGGGTGGAAGTGACAGGGTGATACTTAAACTGAAGTCCCTAGGGGGCCACCCAACTTAATATATGTCGGGGTCCTGAACATAACACCGGCCCTGAATGGGAGGACATGGTTAACAAACCTCGTTGCTTTGCAAAGAATAGTCTGCATATGTCTCCCCTTGGCTTCCGAAAATCATCTGAAACTTTATCCACCCCTTAGAGACTTTTTTAGGTAATTCCAAATTGACAAACCTTACAACATAGAAATTATAACCCAAAGAAACCTAAATGCATTATTGCTCAATGTTAGGAGCCTAAACAAGAAACTCCACACCCTACAAGCTCTCCTCACTCTGGAGAATATCGACATCTGTGCCATTACTGAGATATGATTTAAATCTACAGGAGTACCCGAGCAGTGCAAGACATCTGTGCCATCTACACATTTAGACCATCAGCTGCACAGACAGGGACAAAAGGTAGAGGACTCTCAATCTATATTAGCAAGAAGCATAACTCTAGGTTGGTTAAACAGGGCAATGACCTGGAATTTATCCATGTGCAAATTACCATAGACAAAATACCATACCATATCCTAGCACGCTATAAGTCACCACTATGTCCCTAGAATCCAATAGCTCTTGCCTAGATCTACAGGCGACACTCACCATTAAATACCCCATTCATGTGAGACTTTAACTAGTCCTCTGTAGACTGGAAAACATACACTGCTTCAAACTCACAGGCATGATTTGTGGACTTTATTAACATAAGTACCCTTGACCTGATAGTGCACAGACGTACTAGAAGTTTAAACAAACTGGGCCTGATACTCACCAATATGGGAGAGCACTACACACACACACACACACACACACACACACACACACACACATACCCCAGTGTTGTCCTCGCTGCTGAGGCTGTGCCACAAAGCTGTCTTCTTCAAAATAAAAATCAGCTCTGTAACCCTTGCAAACCCTGTTACAGGTAGGAACTATTACAATGCAAGGTACATCCTATTAAGCGATAGCTTGTCAAAATTCAATATCCATCCAACCCCAAGTTCATAGCAACCTATGCAGAATCATTCACAGAGATACTGTACCACCATGCAAATTGCCATATATAGGATGCTGTACTTGTTAAAAGTAAGCCAGAAACAAACTCTAAAAACCAACCACACTGGTGGAAATTCATCCTGCGTTTGACCCCATCTGATAGACAGGGGCAGAAAGTAATGCTCAAGCTAACATACCCTCCCCCCACATAACCTCTAGAAACTTCCTAACATAACCCCTCCTAATAAACTCCTATGATACATAGGGACCTAACTGAGTTGGGCTGCACATCCAGGCTTATAAACACCCTAGTGATCATTAGCCTGGTATATACCTATAAACCTATGAACACTGATATTGGATTTTTCACAGTTTAACATAGTGACCTCTTTTCATCACTCTGACAATTTTTTATTGTATAAATTAACATCAGCAGTCCTTTCTTTCTTCACACTTTATTTTATTTGTGATATGCTCCATCACTGTTTCCTGTGGCAGACACAGTTAGTTCATAGCTCTGTAGTATGTGTAGTATGATTGACAGGGGTTTGAAACTGATAACAGCTATTATTTGTCAGATAACTGTGTCAGACAGGAGTGGCTTAGGTAAAGAAAGTAGTTATGGCACAGTCAGAAGGACACATTTTAAGATCTCACAATCCAAGTTAGAGGATCTATAGCCACTACAAAAGGAAACCGATGTAAACCCTTAAAAATGATCTTCATGATCCAACCAATGTGCCTCTTTCTGTGGCATACATGATTAATACACATGTCTCTGAGATCTACTCTGGAATGTTTTTGACTGGCAAGATGCATATTCTGAGTATGTCATTGCTTGCTCATAGTTATTACTTATTTTCCAAATAATAATGCTCTTTATTGCATGTCTTTATACCAACATTTATGTATTACTGAAATTCTTTTGTTCACACTTTAGAGCTTTGCAGGGCATGAGGACTTATATAACATTTTGTAATATGTGGCATGCTGCAAAATCATCAGAAAGTGTAAGCCGGTCTATGTTATGAGACTTTCTTGTGTGTTTATGTTGTTTAGTTGTTAATATGGTAGTCTCTGTTGTAATTCCTTATGAGTATGCCCAGTATAATGATGTTGTAGACAGGCATTGTTTAGCAAAGAACACTTTAATTAGTGAATGTCAGGAGATATTTATTGTCATTTCTTGTTCTTGGTCAGGACATAATTGAATTATCCTATATACAGTAATGCTGGCTTTCTCAATGTCCACGCAGTGGAGTTAGTGATCTGCGGGTGGAGGATACTGACATTTGTCAGAGGTCAGTGTACATTCGGTGTATGTGCAATGTAAATCTACAACGGTTCACTTACTAATACAACTTAATGCTTCACCTGGCTATGTTATATGTTACTGTAGTATCATACACTTCTCATATTTGTTTTTATCAAGGCTCACTTTAGGGTTATATATCAATTGAAATATATTGTTTTCACATCTGTAGTTTTACACTTATTCTAGTCAGCACGTCTGGCATAGTATTTACACCAGCAAAGGACACACATCAATTTATGGATTACAGTAACATAAATGTGTCATAGTCACAAATAATTCTAGCCTGATATTTGTTGCATTTGTCCATTAGCTGATGTATTAATGGCATACTGCTAGCATGGAGTTTTATTTTGCCCATGTTTTGTGTGGGCTACCTATACTTTTGTAATATGCACAGAAATACTTTGTAGGCATATTGATATACATCCTGATATTCAGAAACACAACCCATTTGTTAGAGGATGGACTACACTTGACTTGTACACTGATTTATGTGTGTTTCTGCAAAAGCTACATTAGCATGATTCATTCTTCACGTACATATGTCACATCTGCTGTAGTTACAGAGAAATGGTAATATGTATTTCAGATCAATATTCCTTTATACACTGGCAAATGTGACACTTCTGTGTATATGCCAAGTCCCTCAGCATTTTGCTTCATACATACACAACATGCATTAACAGTCACTAACTTTTCAGCATTCACATCATGCGTGTTGCTTAAAAATGTTTATTTTCTTCCCTTAATACTGTTATTGAATGATTGATTGCACAGGTGCCTTTGATTCTTCACAATATTTCCACATCGTCACAAGTGTGTAACTACTGTAACAACCATCAGTACTATTTCTTACATACTTGTAAGGCAATGCCACCATTACAGTTCTTTAATCTGTATGTGTGTTTTAACATCAATCATGTAGGTGTAATTTATTACCTTGCATCAATCCCACAGTACACATTCCAGTGGCAGATTACTTCAGTTTAACTGTCACATTTGTGTAGCTAGGTGTTAGCAGTGGAATCATGCGAGTAACATAAATATTAACGAGCGTGCCACAGAACGTGTATAGTCGCAAACATACATTCTCTAATTTTTATAATGTCTATCATTTACATAAATATGCAACACATGCTTGGTGAATATATGTTTACATATTCAGTAGCCTTTCTATAGTCACAAGTAGCAATGAATGGCAAAGAAATATCCCTTTCTAAAGTGTATGAGACAACAGCTGTAGAGTTAGTTTAATTTATGTTTATACACGATGCAATGAAGAGTAAATCCTACTGTCAGTTGCAAATGATAACTTCCTGTATACATATCTGATGTGCAATAAGTACAGTATATGTAAATATCCACTAATGTATCTACTGTCTATGTCATCTCAGGATTTTATAAACATTTATCACATTACTCTCCTTTGTTACACTGTAGCGCTGTGTCCCTCACATCCTTTGACAGGATTTCCATTGTCCTTTATGCACATAGGTCAATAAAAGTGGATCACTACATTGATAGAAATACTTTATGTCAATAATGCTCTTTGTGTACAATCACATTTATTTATATTAGCTGACTGCACTTTCCCAGATTAACTTCCCTTGCTTCTTGTTTGTACTGTAATCCCTATATCTGGGTACAGTCTTCCCATTTATCTGCCCCTGCAGCTTTCATTCTTTCATTGCACTTGGCCTTGCCTTGCATTTTGCTGTCTGCCCATGCTTACTCACTAGGTTTGCCTGCAGGCACCACCTTTTGTTTACATTGTGTAGCCAAGCCTCTGTGCACCTTTTCTTAGCTGCTAATACTTATGCTGGCCAGACATAGGTGCTGCTAAATGTGTAAGCTACTTTAGCAGCTTGCATATTGAATGAGCGATGCTGCTAATTGTACTACCACACATAGATCATGTAGGTTTAGCACATAGTGCACATGATTATTAATAAGTTCCCAGGATTATTACACAAACCAAACCAAACAAGTTCCATTTATCCATTCCCCCTTTTAACGTCCGGACTGCAGTTTCCCATTGATTTTTCTGGTTTACAATAATTATTTGGCTGTTTAAACAAGGCTTTAGGTAATTTTCACTTATTTTTTATTAAGTATCTTATAGGCTGCTCTTCAATTATAGTTCTCAGGTATTCTAATTTCTTTTTGATAATGTCAGTTAATTTGTCAATGTTCTTTACTAATGTGGAGAATGTTATTTTAGGATTTATTAGTCTGGTGTTTTATTTACATTTTTAGCTAAGTTAATCTTAGCTTAGATATTTAAAATCAAGTTAATTTTGGCAGTAATAATGTTTTCTGATTGGCTGGTACTAATCAGGGTTTGGGTTATTTAGTTTTTTTTTTTCATTTAACTTTTTTCATTGTAGCAGCAACACTTTTCATTTCTTGGGTTAATGTATACGCCATGGTGTTTTGGGATATGTCTGTTTGTGTTTTGCATGCACTGTGTGAACTCACGATTATTTTTTAGCAAGTAATGTAAAATTGGTGGGTTTAGGACATTTTAGCAGAAGTGGTGATCCAACAAAGATAGTAATAAATGTTTAAGATGGACCATAAATGGCAATAAAATCTACCAATACAGTAAATCAGATAATTTTTTTTTGTTTAATGCCATTTTATCTGGGTCCAGTGTTAGGCTAAATTTTTTTGTGTGTGGTCTAGGGGGAGCCTATGGTAACACAGTAAATGTAAGAAGTGTGTGGTGGTGTATTATCATTTACATCATGTACGTTGCTGTGTTTTACTTGTTTCTCATGGATGGCTATATATCATCATTACATGTGTGGAGCCACTGTGCATTGGCATGTGACAGTTATCTCTTTTCCCCACTGCTATGCAAAAATGAAGTTAGTATGTATATAAAAGAGTGAGTGTGGGATGCACAAATGGTTATTGTCTCAGTGTGTTTGGGTGGCATTTGATTTTTAAAATTTTAAGAAAGTAATACTTGGGCTTCAGCATCTGTATTTTAGGGGATTGTTTGTTCCCTTGTATTTTCAGACTGTGTACTCACGCATGCACACACACACACACACACACACACACACACACACACACACACACACACACACACACACACACACACTACTAAATACATGTCAGAAGTTTGCTGTGTGATACATGAAACATAAATAAGTTTCAGAAGCAAGTTTTCTGATGAGTGGTAAAACCAGAAGTTATGAACTTAGTTTCCTTAATCTACATTTTTATAAGATATTTCCTGCATCACACAAATTGGATTTACCACATTCTCCATTTTTCCACTTAATTCTGTCTCCTATTGATGTCAGTAGACTTTTCTAATGTCTTGGATGTAGCTATAGGTAATTTGCACAGTTTTTTTAAGACTAGAACATTTTGGAGACAGTTTATTATTGCAAATCTGAGATAGTTTTAATTTTTTAAGTAGCGTCCATTTTATGTATTTTAGAACTGCACTGAGGTTTATGTTAGGATTTGTTAGCTTTTTTTTTTTTTTTTTTTTAGTTTAGTCAGCTTATAAGCAGAATTGGTTTTCTTTAACCAGACTTGCAAATTGTTCATATGTCTGATTGTAATTAGTGGATTATTTTATTTTTTATTTTTATTCTTTCATTATAAATTATTTAAACTGTTTAATCTAATGTGAATTCATTTCAAAGATGGCTTATTTAGGATAGCTTGTTTTGGGACTGTATATGTGCATTTTGTGTGTGCAGTATGCTAAGTGTAGATTTGGGTTTGGGGCTGTTTTATATAAACCCAAAAAATCACGAAACTGGAAAACCGTTAAAGAGCGAACTGGAACACAATCAGAGCAGACTTATAAAATGAAAAACGGTGTTTGTTTGAACCAAGTAAAAGTAAGCGCTTTCGGCAAAACTAATATTTCGCCTTCATCAGACAAACCTTGGTTCGCTCTTTAACGGTTTTGCTGTTTTATATAATTTAGGGTGTTGCAGGGTTGTGCATGTGTTTTTGTTTTGCATTATTGGTCTAAACTCTCACATGATTTTACTGACGTTTATATTTTACTGACTTAGAGTTATTTTTCTGCATGTCTAAAAAGTCTTAGTATTCGTGGGGATAGAAGATAGTTATCAGAATAACTTGTTTGAAGCAAACTCATGAGTTTTAGTTGGTTTTAGATGTTTGTGTTCAAGATAACCCCTAACTCTGGACTGTCATCTTTCCTGATGAATGAGGCCACTACTTAAGCTATAGACAAGATACCGAAATGAGGTGATAGGATTTTTTGACTGTTATGATCTGGCATCTGCTGGGGTCATCAGATTTTCTTTGCTAAAACACATTATAGCATACGTTTGAAGAATGTGGTCCTAAGGAAAAGAATCAATGCAAGTTGTTTGACAGTCATTTTGCTTAAATGATCATTGAATTTTGTGTACAAACCTCTTTTTCCACATTCTATGGCAATGTTTATTTAACATTACTTTAAGGACAACCGATAGGTCAGAGACATAATAACAGTGCTGTCCTTGCATGACCTTTCTGGGTTTTTTGCTTCTATCAGTTTCACCATCTAGATCTTCCGTTCTTAGTTTTATTTATTTATTCATTTGATAACAGGTTAATGCACTCGTCCTTTGTCCCTTTCAGCTATGACTAGACATAAAATAGTGCATTTTGGAGATGGATTGCTTCATGCAAAGTATAATGCAAATAATAATGCAAAATAAATCACATTCTATGATTGCATTAAATATGTGATAAAAATCAAAATTAATTATTCACACTCTATGTTGATGTTAAATAATACCCAGTATATTATGTGTGTATTTTATTTACGTATTAAACAGCTGAAGGGATCAAATAATAGTGAAAGGTGTCAAAGTGACATATGCAGCAAATGTATTTTTGTCTTCTGAAACCTTGTCTGATGGAATTTGTTTGTCATCTGTAGGCTACTGGAGGCTAGTCATCATTCCTTGATCTTCTGTTTTTTTTTTTTCTTTTAATGTCCTAAAGATGTAGGTATGCAGTCACTTTCCTTGCTAGCCTATCAGCAGCAGCAAAGCCTAAACTCTGTGGAAAGTTGATCAGGGGTCATATTGGGATTTACATCTAGCACTCAATAACAAGAAATTAAAAGACACGTTTTAGGAAAATGAGGAACTTTAGTGATACCTTGTTTCTTTATCCTGCCTTACTATTCTGAGACATTACCACTCCCACTGCAATGATTTACTCCTGATTAGACAGAGGATATCTACACAAGTTAATATTTGCTTCCCTGTACCATGGTCAAGCTTCTGGTGGAAGGTAAATTATTAAAATAAATTCTTCTATTAATGACTTACTTGGTGCTGGTTGTGTACACGTGGGTTACGTTTTACAAATGCATGGAGTGGCATTTGCCTGTATGTATGTGTGTGCGTGTGTGCGTGTGTGTGTGTGTGTGTGTGTGTGTGTGTGTGTGTGTGTGTGTGTGTGTGTGTGTGTGTGTGTGTGTGTGTGCGTGTGTGCGTGTGTGCGTGTGTGTGTGTGTGTGTGTGTGTGTGTGTGTGTGTGTGTGTGTGTGTGTGCATGTGTGTGTGTGTGCGTGCGCGTGTATGTATGCTGCAGAGGGTTAGGTTGGATTTACCTGGCCCTCTGAACTAGAGCAAGACATTTCACATCTGTGTACATGTTGGGGAGGGTCAGAACAAGAATTAGCACAGGACTAGGTTCGTCCAGTTTTATTCCTGATCTGTGGATAAGGCAGGTGTAATATGCAGAAGTCCTTTGCATGTCATTTAGTTTCTTATTACACCACCTGCTGCCTTTGCAAAGCACTGTGGGAGCTTCCCTTTCACTTTCATATAACCACACTGGGAGAAGTCATAACTTTAACTTTTTTTTTAAACAAAAATGCAACAAAATTAAAAAGTAATGCAGTCACAAAATGAATGCACATTCCAATTTCAAATTCAGTTAAGCATTATATTCTGACTGTAAAATCATTTTAGACAATGAGTGTACAGATCACCTCCAGAATCAAAAGTCTTTGAAAGTAAATGACCCACTAAAATAGTGATGTTTCTAGTTAGTTAGAATGCTGCTTGTAAAGCTAACATGTTGGTAAATCTCAAACCTGAATAAAAGCAGATTTAATTACACTCAATGATGAAAAAGCTTCAGCAAAACATGTACCATGTTTTTCATTGGTAATGCAAATAAACAAGTAATTCATAATGAAAACAGAATGAACATGAATCTCAGCAGTACTATTGACCTAATATTTGGAAAAAAATATAAACAAACATAAAATACTTAGGAACATATTCATCTATCCATCTATCCATCCATCCATCCATCCATCCTCAACTCTTTTCCTGTTTTACACATGGGATTGAGGTGTCACTTTAGCAGTGACAGTCATCTCGAGCCAAGGAAGCTCCTTCAGTATCTGCTGAACTGCATTCAGTATTATTTCTAAGTCTTAAACTTAGCTTTGCATTTCTTTTCTACAATCATTTTACATGTGAGGTCCTGTACATTCATATGCAGCCCATCTATTTTTATGCACTTACATTTAATAGTTTTCACAGTATGAAAATGTTTTTACTTATGTCAGCACTGGGTTTGATTCTAATAATTATAATAATGTAATTCTTTATTTTGTGAACTCTGATTTTTTAAGAATAGTGATAGACTAACGTCTTAATGATGACGTGTTACCACAGGAACCATAGTACTTTACAGTATCAGTACAGTATGTCTCCAAGTTTGCAACAGATGATCTCCAAGATCTACACCCTGCAGGTTGGAGAAACAATGGGTATAGCTCACTCCAAGAGATCCAACTTAGGAATTGTTGCCTGCTTCCTCCATTAAGGTTTTACAACTTGAGTTTTTACAATTTCCTCTCTGAGGTGAATGCAGCTGAACAAAAAATGAAAACTTTAGTCTCACCCATTTTTATAGTAAGCCAGTCAATCTTCCAAAGTTAGAGCTAGTCAGCAGTGTCCTGACCCTATCTCTGGTCTGAACCAGTTTAGCTCCACACTATAAAACATAAGGAGGAAAGGCTCTTCTCCTAACAGCTTTACAAAGAAAGGTAAAAATGTCATTCTCACACTGCCTGCCCCATTACTCAGTGCTCTGCTTTACCCAAGTGCAAAGAAATGTCCAGTGATGGCCTTCAAAGTGCAAATTTTTAGTTCATGGATAGTCACAGGGTATGAATTGTACAGCAGATTAAGTAATATTTTTGCAGACCGTGTGCATGACTGCCATCATATGAGCATGCATGCATTTGCACACACACACATGCACGCACACACACACAACACAAACACACACACACACACACACACACACACACACACACACACACACACACACACACACACACACACGCACACACACAGTCAGTCACAGAAGTTATTATTCCAGTGCCCCAGTAATTAAAAAAACTGTAGGCGTATATATAGATTGCATTTGCTTGTCAGTGCCAGAAGGCATCACAATTTTTAACTATTTAAAAATACAAATGAAAGTCCTGTGGCAGCCTTATTTTATTGCAAGGGCTTCTGTGTACAGAGTTCTAATGGCAGGTACTCTTCGATTGTTGCTGCTATTGAAGAGACTCACTGTCTCTTTGACATGGTGGTGTGATATAAATCGGTGGGAGATAATCCAGAAACAAAAGTGGGAGCAGCTAGATTTGTCAAGGTTTTTTTCAACAGGTACAGAAAATTGCTCATTTATACATGAGTTTGAGTGGTATACATGTCAGTACAGGAGTATGAATAGTGATAATATTATGGGATTTGAAAATAAATATTACTGAACATATAAGAGAAGTTGGACACAAACATATGAAAATGTTTGATATTGACATAACATGCCTCATTCCACTGCGGATCTTGTCTTTTTTCTGTAAAAAAACACTCTCGAGTTAATTTCATCCTGTCTGGAAAAAGCATCATCGTTCTTCATTAGTTCATTCACTTATTTCACTTTTGTTTGCCTGCTTACTGCTAAATAGTGGTATTATACATTACCAGGCACAGAGAAAAGTGGTGCACAAAAGCAATGCACAACTATTCATGACATTAAGACATGACAGTATATGACATTTGACATGCAAGCTTGCAGGCTGCATGGCACAAAACTGAATTGATCTGATTAAAACTTTATTTCTTTTCATTTTTTTTAATTGATGCTTTGATATGAAA
This sequence comes from Protopterus annectens, assembly GCF_019279795.1. Taxonomy (NCBI): domain Eukaryota; kingdom Metazoa; phylum Chordata; order Ceratodontiformes; family Protopteridae; genus Protopterus; species Protopterus annectens. The sequence goes on from NC_056749.1 coordinate 349,832,365, forward strand.
CTGGCAGGAAAAGCAACCAGAACACCTACTAAGATGGATAAAACATTCAGAAAAGTTTCAGTGAGGTAATAGTTTTAACTGTACATAAGCTTTAAGAAGTAATTAGCCAACAAATCTTAAGCAGCTTTGAACCAGGTTTTTACATATTACAGTTTCATCTGCAAATTACTCTTGCAGTCAAGCTCTTTTGTCATTGTAGGCCATTTCTGGTTGGAAAAGAAGTCTGTCTAGAGGTGTGAAATGTAGTGATTATGGTAATTAGCTGATAATTGGAGGTTTTTCACATTGCATCTCAGCAGAAGTAATACTGGAAATAGTTTTGGTCTCCCATTTATAACAGCAAAACATAATCTTGCAGACTTATTAATTTTTTCAGCTAGTAAAATATATATTAATCTATTGTGAGCTCTCAAATAATCGTGTACATACAATGACTGGACTTGAAAATAAAAGTTACACAATAAAGAAATAATATACTAATGTTTATTTTCTTGTCCACCTGATAATGAAATATTAGTGGTTTCTACATATATCCTTGGTATAACAAATACTATAAATAATTTTATTTTATTTGGTTTATCCTTTTGTTGACCAAACTAGTTCCACTAGAAACGAGATAAAATCATTGGCAAAACACCATGGCGTGGTTACTGTTGGTTAAAAACACAGCGAAACAAACACTTGTGTAGGAAACCACCTTATTAGATAAAATGCAAAAAAAATTATGAACGCTTTCGGCTGTGTTAGCCTTCATCAGATTGTAAATGTGCAATAATCTGAAACCATTTAAAAATAAAATATAACCAATCATATTCATTACTAAAATTAACTGACCAATTTCCTACTAGCTTAAGCATTCATTATTAAAAAATCCAAACATAAGTTACCTGAAAATCAATGAACCACTGCCTAATAGAAGGTGGAGTTAAAACAATAATAACAATACATTCAATCACCAAAATATTTGCAAATTAAGTCTTGCTAGAGACATATTGTTGGTCTTTCAAAACTAAGTTACCAATTATAGGTTTAAAGCCAGTAACTAATGAACTCGATTCTTTGAGTCGAAAAAATTGTTAGAGTCGTAAGATATAAAAATGTTTTCTACATAGCTGGAATCTTTTGATGAATTGTATAACATCTCTCTGCTATCAGAGCCATAAAGGCAAAAGTCAGTGGCTTCCGCTAAGAAGCGTAAAGCTAGAGATTCATTATAAACAAACACAATAGTTGTCCTATGGAAACTAACAAAAAAAGTTCAAGTAACCAGCTTTCAATAAAGTTATAACAGTAAAACTAAAAACATTAGTAGCCTATATCATATAGGTTCATAGGTAGGTACTAGGCTATCTGCCCGAAGGCATTTATAAGCCTAGCCAGAATGTGTTGGCTTTTGCCACCCCTTAGATTAGTTCCCTGTGCCTCTGTCCAGCAGAGCCACTGAAGTTATCCTCGAGGTAAACTTTCTGTTTCCTATCCACTCGTCAAGGTTTCTTTTGAAGAGTGTTAGCAAGGAGTTCTGCCTAATGTAGATTGGGATCTTATTCCAAAGCATGGGAAGTCTCTGGGACAGGAATCTATCCCTCCAGCACGTCCTATTTATTGTTGTGGTGAGGTTTAGATCCCTAGAGCTTGTGGCCTGAGGGGATAAGGTTTTCTTTAGGTGGAGCATGTCCATCAGTTCTGGGTTGGACATGGCCTTGTATGTCAGGCAGAGATCACCTCTGAGTAGGCGGTATGCAACCGAGTACAGCTGGAGTTTCTTCAGTCAAGCTGCATAGGGCATTTGTTTGAGGCCAGTGATCCTCTTGGTGAGGTACTTCTGTGGTCTTTCCAGCTGTTGCAGGTGTCTTATAAGGTACATCCCAAATGGAGCATTGTACTCTATGATGGGTCTGATGAGTGATGAGTAGAGGGGCACAATGGCCTCTTTTGATCTGGAGGCGAACCCCTTTGTGATTAGGTGGGCCACGTAGAAGGATTTTCTAACCACTTTGGCAATGTGATTATCAGAGGTGAGATTACTATCTACTTGGGTCCTCAGATCCCTTATTACGTCTTCCGTATTTAGGGGACAACCATCTATGTGGTAGTTTGTGGGTACTTTGTTTTTTCCAAAGGGGATGACTATGCACTTTTTGGCATTTAGCTTGAGGCCATGACTTTGACACCAGGTATCCGTCTCAATGAGACCCTTTTGTAGGATGTCTGTGTCAGCCAGAGAGTCAATTATAGCTCCCAGTTTGCAGCTGTCTGTGAACTTGGCCAGCCATAGTCTTCCTGTGCTTACCTGTACCTCTGAGAAGTATATGCCGAACAGGAGGGGTCCTAGGACTGAGCCCTGGGGAATGCCACTTGTAACCGGTTTAGAGTCGGACCTTGCTCCTGCAACTCTCAACATGTGGGTTCTGTCTGTGAGCCAGTTGGCAACCCATCTTGTGACATAGGGGTTTATGTTCAGGCTGGTAAGTTTGTCTATAATACCAGAATGGGGAATGGTGTCAAAGGCCTTAGTGAGGTCTAGGTAGGCTGTGTGTACCACCTTTCCCTCTTCTATAGCCTTGGTAACTGTCTCAAAGAAGTCCACCAGGTTTAGGAGGCATGATCTGCCTTTAACAAAGCCGACCTGGGTAGGTCCAGTGTTTGGAGGTTTCCAATGTCTCTGTTAATGAGTTCCATGATGATGCACTCCATAGCCTTGCAGACCAAGCTAGTCAGGCTTATAGGGTGATAGTTCCTGGGGTCTGTTGTGGCTCCAACTTTGTGGAGTGGAATAACCATTGCTGTGCACCACTCTATGGGTACGTAGCCTGTAGAGAGGCTGAGTTTGAACAGTGTGTTTAGGTGAGGGATTAGTTTGTCTTTGAGCTCATGTAGGATGCAGCCTGGGACACCGTCCGGTCCTATTGATGCTGTGTTTTTGGCTTTGGAGAGGGCTGTTTTAATGTAAGTGTCTGTGATTTCAGGGACTCTACATTCTTCTGGTATGGTTATAGGCCCTTTTGGGGGTGAGAGGAGGGTGAAGTTTGCACTGTACCTCTCTGCCAGGATGTTGGCGATATTGGTTGGTTCAGTGTATTTTGTGCCATTCTGCACTAACTCCAAGCAGATCTGAGCATTGCCCCTTAGATTCTTGACATAGCTAAAGAATGCCTTGTGGTTATCTTTGGAGTCCTTGGCAATTTTTCTTTCAAAGCTCGCCTTGGATGATTTTATGAGGGATCGTAATTTCTTGCCGATACTGATCAGGGATGTCTTCCCTTCTTTGGATTTTACTCTTTTCTGTAGTAGTTTCCTCCTTCTATTGTATAGCTTGTTTATGGCAGGAGTCCACCAGACTAGTTTCCTTCTCTTGGAGGAGTGAGTCTTGGTTTTGTTTGGGATGGCACGATCCATGCATTCTTGTAGGTGCCTGTAGAATGCATTAGTAAAGGATTTTGTAGCTTGGACAGCATTATCCTTCAGCATGGGGGCTTTGAAACTTTCCACCTCGGTCTTAAGTAATGTGAGGTTTGCTTTTGAAAAGTTTTTCATGGTGGTTTTCTTGTCTGGGGGTGGGGGTGGAATATGGATAGCCAAAGTGATTTGTTTATGGTCATATCTAACCAGCAAGGGGTTGACCTCTGGAACACCGGTCACCCATGTTGGTGATGACCAGGTCCAATATGTTGTCACCTCTGGTGGGAGTGTTGACCATTTGAACCAGGGCATTTGAGTTTATAAATTCTAGGAAATGTTGGGCAAGGGAGTTAGTACTTGAGTAGTTCTCCCAGTTAATGTTTGGGTAATTGAAATCACCCAATATTAGGGTGTTTGGTAAGACCTTTATGTTTCCCAGTGTTTTCAGAAACACGAAATGGGGGTCCTGGGACATGGTGGGTGATCTGTAGCAAGCTACTATTTGAATTGCAGTTTTGCCCATTGTTAGTTGTATGTGGATGATCTCTGAAGCATCGTGCTGTGCCACTAACCTGGAGGTGTGGGTATCCTTGATGAATATGGATACGCCCCCACCTTTTATATTTCGGTTTGGGTTCTGTGGCCGAAATGTATGGCATGAGTTGTAGCCTGATAGAGCTGGGGTGCTCTCTGGAGCCTTAAACCAGGTTTCTGTTACTACACATATATCGATTTTCTCCATACTGAGGAGTGCCTCGAGTGTGGGCATTTTGAGGTTTAGACTTCTGACATTGAGTAGCATTACCCTCAGTTTTTTGTTACTTGTACTATTTATGGTGGTGGGTTTGTCTTTTGAGCCTTCCCTAAAAAAGGCACTATGGGGGTGGCAGGAGCCTTGGCCAGTATTCAAAAGCCTAAGGGTGACAGGTGCAAGCCGTCTCTAGCGAAGCAGCATGGCTTGTCGAGCATGTCATCCCAGGCAGACAGACACTGGATCCCCATTGAATGACACCAAAAACTTAGCCAGTTGTTGAAATTGAGAATTTTTTCTTTATACCGTGGTATCAATCTTGGTGAGGGTAAGATGCTACTCAGGGTCAGGGTCATACCGGCCTGGGCTACATGATCAGAGAGCTCTTCCATGTCTGTTTTCATGTAGTCTAGGGAGGTACAGCTCAGGTCATTCACACCAACATGGACAATGATAGAGTCATATTTGTACTTGTTCTGGAGTGACCTGAGTGCTTGTGTTATGTGGCGGATCCTATCACCCGACAGACAGCTAACAGTAACCTATAAAATATAAAATCATTGTTAATAAAAAACATCTCCACATAATAAACAACAGTGACCATGTAACCAATCAGTATGGTTTATGCAAATGAGTGTTGTGGAAAAAGCTCGCTATAGGTCTCCCAATGGAAAACACCAGCCACTGACCATTGTAAGATGTTTAGCCAGTCATTCAATTCCCTCGGAAATCATAGCCAATCATGACAAAGGTCAATGGCTTCCACAACAAAGCGTAAGGCTATAGATTCATTGCAAACAAACATAATGATAGTCCTGTGAAAACTAACATATATAATTCAAGTAACTAACTTTCAATAAAGTGAAAACAATAAAACTAATACCATTTGTAACCTATACCATATAAAGTACAACATTATTATCAATGGAAGACATCTTTACATAGTGAATAGCAGTAGCCATGTTACCAATCATCATAGTTTATGTAGATGAATATCGTAATGAAGGCTCACTATAGGCCTCCTAAAGGGAACAGCCAGCCACTGACCATGGTCAGATACATGACCATTCATTCAGTTCCCTAGGTAATAATGGCCAATCACAGCAAACATTGCCAAAAGACTATGAAACCAAACCCCTCACACAGAATAAGCGCTATCTAATGAATGGGACCTTATTAGCCATAACTTTTGTGATGAAACAGCAAAATAAACACTCATAGTAGACAATGATAGTAAATAAATCAAAAAAACTATAGTCCATTATATATATTTCACCAAATGAACAACAGTAGCCATGTAACCAATCATCACAGTTTATGTAAATGAATATTGTAGGAAAGCTCACCGTTGGTTTCCCAAGGGAAACCACCAGCCACTAACCATTACCAAATACATGAACCGATTGTTCAGTTCACTAGGAGATAGTAACCAATCATAACAAATATAGCCAAGGAGCTACACAACCAAACCCCTCTCAGAAGATAAGCATTATCTAGCAGAAAAGATCTTGCTAACCATACACCAATGACTTTCCTAGTAGAGAATCTGAACCAGCACTCATTATAACAATAATAACAGAAAGATTAAACAAATTTATTAAAGTCCAACAACTGTGTTGATGATAACTAGCCCTCTAGTGGCTATGAGGCAAACAACAATAATCACAGGTAAAGCTCAAAAAGCATAGATGATCGCATAAGAACATCTTAACAAAATCAATTAACTTGCATTGTTGTGAAGGCACAAAATAACATTATACCCAAATAAAAACATGCCTTATTAACAAAGGCAAAGGACAGGTCAAAAAGCGATCGCTCAAAACATCTTGGCATAGTAGTTTAGCTTATACTGTTCAACAGGCAAAGATGTCATGACTTACTAGCGAAGGCAAATAAGTCAAAAATAAACGCCCAATGTAAACAAATATATTGGAAGTGACTAGCCTTCCAATATGAATAAATAACAAGAAATCACAAATGAAACAAAATTAATCACAAAAACACCTAAAGAAAATAGATAAACTAACAATAATTAAACAGCAGAAGAATTTTCTATCTACAGTTTATGGGCCATAGGCTGTAAGACAAGTTAGAGATAAGTCAAACCAGGATGAAAAGCTGTTTTCATCCATGGAGAACTGGCTTGAAACCATGTCAGACATAGATAATAGTGAGAGTATATCAAACATATATACTATCTTTGCATTGATGAACAAAGCAGTCAACTGTGCCATAAAACCCTAGATTCACAATTGAATATAAATCAAACAAAGACATATAGAAAATGTCTTTGCAGTGATGGACAGAACAGTCAGCTATGTCATAGAATCCTAAATACTCAGCTACATATAAGCTGAACAAGGACATATAAGGACCTCTTTGATGTTAACATTTACTTAGTCTCCTTGCCTTCAGTATAGGTTTAAGTGGAGCCACATTATTTATTCCTGGAGGACAATGGGCTCTAAGGTTCACAATCCATTCAATTTCCTTAATTTCAGTGCGGTTCACTACATCTCCTTTTCTTGCTGTCTGATGAATACATTCTATTACTTGGAACTTAAAACTATGGTTGGGAAAAGTGGCAATATGCACTGACAATGCATTATTGGGATCACCATTTCTTATATCCCGTAGATGTCATAAAATGTGATCCTTCAAATGTTGGTTGGTTTTGCTTATATAAAAGGCTTTACAATTAGAGCAAATAGCTAAATAAATTAAATTCTGTGTATTGCAGTTAGCATATACATCAAAAATATACTGTTGATTGGAGACTGGAAGAGAAAAAGTATTTCTGCCATCAATAGAAGTGCATGCTTTGCATCAATGGCATCTAAAGGCACCCTTCCTGTTTGACATTACTTGTCTAGTAAAGCCATTTTTTTGACAAACAAGCCATTTGAGATTCTTTCTATTTTTATAGCAAAATCTAGGGTGATCCCCTACAATATCTTTAATCTTGACATCTGCTGTTAAAACTGGCCAGAATCTCCTAATGGTCTCACAGACACATTTACTGTCATTACTGAAGGTCATCAGGCACTTCATGTGTGAGTCATCATTTCTGATCTTAGATGGTATAGAAAAATTAGCTGGTCGGCTAAAATACAGCCAACCTTGTCTACTTCTAATGGTGTTAATATCAGTGCTCAGTTTAAGATCCATATCCTTGTATCTCCTTGATTTCAAATTGTGCGATAATTGAGCAAACTCTTCTTGAAAGTCATGTTCATTAGTACATAAACGAGAGATTCTGGTGACTTGATTTTCCATAATATTGTTGAAGACATGTTTAGGATGCATATTCTGTCTATGCATATAATGATTTCTCCATGTGACTTTTCTGTGGAGATTGGTTTGAATTCCATTCACAGGATCTAACAAGATCTTCACATCGAAAAAGTCAACTCCTTGGTCTGAATAATTTACTTTACATTTCAAGAAACCAGTGGTGTTGTTCAGATCATCTGTGAATAGAGTCAATTGTTCATTATTGCCTTTCCACAAGATAAAAATGCCATCAACAAAATGACCATAATAGTATAGATGTTGATACCAAGGATTTAGATCACATAACACTTGATCTTTTTCCCATTGGGCTAGGACTAGATTAGAGTAACTATTCACACGTGGGTTGCCCATGGCGACCCCTCCATGTTTGTAGATAAAGATCTTGTCCATATACAAAGGCTTTGTTTTCCAGAACTAGCTCTAATAGATGGCAAATAGGGTCTGTAGGTGCACCTATAGAGTGCAAGAAGTTATAAATGGAATTAATACCAAATTCATTGGGAATAACCGTGAACAGGCTATTAATATCCATCATGATTAAAAGTATATCTCGTAAATCTCTTAAATTTGCTGTCACTGTTCTCAAATCACTCTGAAAACTGCTAGTGTCCTTTAGTACCATTTTGGCTTGTGATAGTACCTGTTTAAGTTAATTTTCTATGAATATTGACAGAGGTTCAGTGATCCATCCCCTTCCAGCAACAGTAGGACATAGGGGTGGATCAAGGAGATCTTTGTGGATCTTCGGAAGTCTACTTATGGTGGGTATAGTAGGGTTGGAAACCATGGAAAAGTCATACAACTCATTGTGTAAGCATCTTTCCATGAGCAATTCATAGAGATTATTATTAAAGTTATTAATCATTTTCACTAGATCTCTTGTGTTTACTTTTCTATACGTGGTCACATCATTTAGCATCAGTTTCATTTTATCAACATACCAATCAGAGTCCATTACTACAATTCCACCTCCATTGTCCCTGGTTTGACAATTAGATCTTCTCTTATTCTTGGGTCATTAAGAGCAGCTTGCTCGGCTTGAGTAATAGTATGAAAGTCTCCTTTGTAGGGTGTCTTCTCCCTCGCCTTAGCCATCTCTGGTTCACATAAGCATAAGAACATCTCAGCTGCTGGATGGTTTACATGTATGAACTCACTTGGTTTTTTGAACTTCGACCTAGAATGTTCATCTTTGTTTCCAAAGATGGATTTAAGGGTCATATTTCTACAGAACAATCGAAGATCTGTTACAAATTCATTGAGGTTGGAGTTTAAAGTAGGTATAAAACTCAAACCTCTTGAAAGTATCGATATATATTCTGGAGGTAGGATTGCATGAGATAAATTGAAAACTAAGTCAACTTCTTGCATTTCCTTTCTTGGCTCTGAGCTCTGGAATTCCGATGAAACTGCTGTTTAACAAAAAAACAGTAATGGAAGATTAAAGGGAGCATGGACTACTCCCTCCTTAGATCTCATGACTGGTGGGGGAGAGATGTTGACATCTTGATTTCTGCTATCATGCGTTTGGGGTGCATGACTCGGTCCAACTTCACATGTCTCTGCTTCTGAAGAAAGATTGGTGGAAAGACCTCTAGACCCCTCTGCTAAATCAGAAATTAAATTATTAGAGACTCTTCCTTGAGTAATAGTTTCACCTGAATCATAGTGTGAACTATTCCTTTGCAGGGGTTTATCTCTTACAAATGGTCTTGGTACTTCCCTTGGCCATTCGAAAATGTCCTTTCCTATAGTCCTGGAAATCACGCGCTAACTTCTTAGCTTTTTGTTCCTTGAGCTTATTATCATATACGTTCAAATTAAATTGTAGCATTTCCAATTTCTGCAAAAAGGAGTCTTCCTGATACAATTTTTCTAGTGCCTCCTGTTTTTGTTTAATATTGGTAGCAATCCTGTCTTCTTCTGGCATGAAGTAATCAATCAATAGGTTCATATATCTATAGTTAGTCTCAAGATTAATTGTTTGCCATTGGGCAAGTAGATCTGGGTATGTATTACCATAAGTAGGTAGACGTTTCAACCTCATGCCCCATGGTATAACTTTGTGAAAAATACAGGCTTTTTTTTTTATTAACAATGATTTTATATTTTATATGATATAGGCTGCTAATGTTTTTAATTTCACTGTTATAACTTTATTGAAAGCTGTTTATTTGAACTTTTTATGTTAGTTTCCGTAGGACAACTATTGTGTTTGTTTATAATGAATCTCTAGCTTTACGCTTCGTAGCGGAAGTCATTGACTTTTGCCTTTATGGCTCTGATATCACAGAGATGTTATACAATTCATCAAAAGATTCCAGCTATGTAGAAAACATTTTTATATCCTATGAATCTAACAATTTTTGATACTCAAAGAATCAAGTTTATTATTTACTGGCTTTAAACCTATGATTCATAGCTTAGTTTTGAAAGACAGGCAATATGTCTCTAGCAAGACTTAATTTGCATATATATTGGCGATTGGATGTATTGTTATTTTTTTATCTCTACCTTCTATTAGGCATTGGTTCATTGATTTTCAAGTAACTTATGTTTGGATTTTTTTAATAATGAATGCTTAAGCTAGTAGGAAATGTTTTCTATTGGTCAGTTAATTTTAGTAATGAATATGATTGGTTATATTTTATTTTAAATGGTTTCAGGTGATTGCACATTTACGATCTGATGAAGGCTAACACACCCGAAAGTGCTCATCGTTTTTTTTTGCATTTCATCTAATAAAGTGGTTTTCTACACAAGTGTTCTTTTTACTAAGTATTTTTAACCAACAGTAACCAAGCCATGGTGTTTTGCCAAAGATTTTATCTCGTTTCTTCAGTTTTATTTTCTCAGCAACTTTAGCAGTGTCAACAGAGTTTTTTCTACTTGATAAACTAGTTTCACTAGGTTAGTGACCTCTCTTTTCATGGGAGACCTGAGGTGGTATTTGTACAACTAGGGAAAATTTGGCCATGTCATTGGGGATCTTCCCCTACTCATAACATAAGGGGAAGTTATTGTTGATATTGCTTACAGCTCCCTGCTTCTGTTCCAGGCACATAGGCAGCTCAGAGAAGCAGGAAAGGATATAATGAGTGTCTGTGAGGTGAAAATTGGCAGAGAGCGAGAGAAGGAGAGTGTAAGCATGGAGCTAGCAGAACCTATGCAAGAGAGGCTGTTCAATGAAGAAAGTATAGTGGAAGGAGTGGAGAAGTTGTTTGTATCAGTGGAGAAGGGAGTACTGAAAGTGGTGAAGGAAAAGAAGGTTGTTGAACCTTTGCAAAATTTGGAGTGCTTCTTCCAGGAAAGGTTGTTCGAGGAAGAAAGCAAAGTACAGCAAGGATGTATTATTACAATCCTTCAGTTGGGAAGGTTTCAGGATGTCTACTTAAAAGATATGTTAAGCCAGAGTGGGTGAGATGGCAGCTTTGTGGAGTGGAATAATGGATAAGATACAAGAGGAGGAGGAGAAAGTGAGAGAAACAAATAAGAAATCATATGCTCAAAAGGTGAAGAAAGGAGGGAAGCAAATGGAAGGAAAGAGAGAGATGACAAGAAGAAAATTTGTAGTAAGGTTAAAATAGCAAAGAAGAAAGTGCTCAAAAGGTATGAGGCTTGGGACATAGAGATTGCAGCTCTTGATATTTCACCAAAAAAGGTAAGAGCTTTTATACATATAAATAGACATACTGTGACATCTTGTTTGAGACAGGGCAGTATATGGAAGAATTCTTAGACAAATTTGAAAGTAAGAAAGATTGCAATTTTTTCAATGCATATCTAGTGCAAACATTTAAAAGCGAGACAAAAAATGGATTATTGTGCAATTTTGTATTGAGGTTGATAAAGAAGTGTTAAACAATTATTTAAAGACTGTATGCAGAGAAGTGATGTACATTACAACAATTTACGATAATAGAGGATTATGGACTGGAGATGCGATTGTGGAGTGATTTTAAAAATGGAAAAATTATGCATATTACAAATGTAATAAATGTAGCTAGAAATAGATGCTATGTTAAATATAGGGGACAACCCAAAGATGCTTTTTTGTAGAAAAGATCATTTGATTAGCAATTGTGATAAAAGAAAATGTTTTATTTGTGGGAAGCTGGGCCATGAAGTTAAGAAGTGTGATTTGATATGCAAAATGTGGGAAAATGGGACATGCATGGATGGATTCTGATGAAGGATTATAAGCAAAAACAAGAGCAAACACATGAATGTGTAGAAAGGGGTATAGAAAAAGAGTATGGGGAACAGACTGATAATAAAGAAAAACATAGTAGATGAGTAAAATGAAAATATTGAAGTGGAAGAACCAGTACAAGAAACAAGTGCAGATGAAGATGTAAATTGGAGAGTGGTGAGTGGTAAAAAGAATTCTCTAGGGAAAAAGGTGAAAATAGAAAAAGAAAGGTTAAGAGTATAGTTGAGAAAGTAAATAAAACGGTAAAGGGTAATGTGAAAGGAGGTAGTAAAATTTTAGTATAAGGAAGCTGAGAATCTTAGCGATAACTGCTAATAGTATAAAGAATATTAAAAGAAGAATAGGTGTTTTAGAATGGTGTGCATCACTTGATATGCATATAATCATACTAGAAGACACAAGAATGTTAACAGAAGGAGATAGGTTAAAAAGAGAATAATTATGGGGTGAAACATTATTTGGAATATGGGAAAAATACATGTTCAGATATTGCAGTGTTATGCAATGAAACAATAAAGGTTTTAGATTGTACTGAAGTAGAATTAGGTAGAACAATAGTGATAAAATAAGATGGAAGAAAGGCATGTATAGAATTATTGCAATTTATGTGTAAGTTACTATGAAAGAGAGAAATAATTAAAAAAAATTCTAAACCATGTAGGAGTGGAAATAATATTAGTGGGAGATTTGAACTGTGATTTAAGAAAAAAAGTATGAAGTGATGTTAGGAAGGTATATGTGGAAATAATATTAGTGGGAGATTTCAACTGATTTAAGAAAATGAAGAAAAGTAGGGAGTGATGTTAGGAGGGCATATGAAATAATAAAAAGTAGAAAGTTATAGGGTGTGAGAAACAATGGACTTACAAAATAAATTAAATAAAAATGAAAATTGATTATTTCGTAATATTTGACAGCCTAAAAGTAGTACAGGGAGGAATAAAGGAAACATGATTTTTGGACCATTTAGCTATATGGCTACAAATGCAAGAACAAGAAGGCTGTATAAGAATCGATAAAGGCATTAAGAGACTTAATGAAAAAGATGTAGATGAAGAACATAGAAAAGAGATTAACCAGTTATGGAAAAAGCATGTGAATATGATCATTTATTTATGAAAATTTGATGAATTGGTGGGTAAGTTTTAAATAAAAATATAAAATGTGTCTTTCTGGAATGGCAAGCAATGAAAAAAGAGGAAAGAAAATTAAAATATTAGCAACTAAGTCAGGAGGTGTTTAAAAAAGTAATAGAAAATAGGATAATAGTTTAGGAAAAGGAGAACAAGATATATGAAATGAATCAGGAGAAGATAAAAAAATGTTATATAAGCAAAGGTATTTGTTTACAGGGAAAAAAAAGAAGCAACACTGTATTTAATTAAGATTGTAAGAGAAAATGAGAGAATAATACATTTATTGCAGAATAATTAAGGAAAGAGTGAATATGCAAGACAAAATACTTGAAGTAATAAGAAAGTATACAGAGAATACATTTGTAAAAATGGATATAGAAGAGAGGCAGAAATGTAATGGAAAGTTAAAAAAATTAAGTAAAGTGCATAATACGAATATGGAAAAAATATAAGTGCAGGAGAACTTAATATATTTTTAATAAATTAGATATGAAAAAAGCTATGGAAATAGATGATATTGAATATAACATGTATAATAATATGGAAGAATGGCAAAAAGTGTACTTTGTGGAAGTAATGAATGATTAGAAAAGGGAATAGTAGAAAAATAAATATGTTCAGGGGTTATGAAATTTATATGGAAAAAAGGAGAAAAAGAGGATATAAGAAATTGGAATAATAAGGATTATAAGATATTTATGAGAATAATAGGGAAAAGATTAGGGAATAATATGGATAAATGATTTGATGATATGACTTTCAGTAAAAAAGGTAAAGGAAGTCAAGATTTATTATGAATGTATTATTGATATTGAGAGAGGTGATAGCTGATGTTATATATAAAGGGGTAGAAACTAAAGTTATAGTAGGAGATGTAAGTTAAGCAATATAATGTTTTATGGGATATATTAAGAGATTATAGTATAAGTGATAAAATAATTAAAATATGTATTTCAGTGTATGAGAATAATAATGTGAGAGTGATACTAAATGGGTGGTTAAGTGAAGAAATGAAATAAAAATAGAATGCGGCATAAGGCAGGGATGTCCAGCAAGCAGCATTTTATTTGCATTAGTTATGAATGTAGTTGTTAGTAAAATGAATAGAGGGTTGAAATGGCAAAATATAAAATAACAGGAGAAATTCAGATTCCAATAATTCTTACTTATACAGATGATATATTTTTAGTTATGAAGAATAAGGAATGGATGGATGGTAGAAGGAATTAGAAGATTAAATCAGTACTTAAAAATGCTTGGTTTATGTATAAATAAAGACAAAAGTAGTGGCATTTGAGTCAATAGATAGCACAGCAGGGATTCAATTTGTGATGAGGTTATAAATATCTTAGGAATAAGATTTGGGACAAAATATATAGGAAAAAGCAACAGGAGAAAATTATACAGAAATTAAGAGAAGTTTGTATGTTTTGGAGGTCATATAAACTGTCATTTAAGAAAAAATCATATTTAAATTGCTTATATAGCAGGTGTTTATATGATACCATTCAAGTTTGAAAAATCGTTATTTTCTATTGTATTTCCATGGATAAGGGGAAATAGGTTGAATTCAGTTAGAAGAGGGATTCTGTATGATAAATAAGAAGAGAGATTACTGAGATTGATTAACCTAATTGTTCAAGCGGCTTCTTTGAATCTATATAAAGTTTTGGCAGGATTAGAAGAAAAATATAAGAAGTTAATACATATAATGAAAGACAGATATAAGAATTTTTGGGAGAATATAGGTTCTGGGAAAAGATGAAAAGATTTTGTAAACAAAGAAATGAAAGAGTATCAGGGTAAATCTTTTTTATAGAAAATGTAGAAAAAAAGCGGAGAAGAATGGTATTTTAATATAATAAATGCACATTATTATATATACCCATGGAAGCATTTAGGAAATAAAGAAAGAAATGCAATTAAGATAAGACTTGCATGGTATAGAAAAAAATATCAATGTAATGATTTTATGTGGAGATTGACAATAGGAAAATTGCCTGTCAAAGCCAGCATGCCTTATAAAACTACAGAAGAGGATGTGCAATTATTGTGGGGAGTTTGAGACAATGGACTATGTTTTTCTAAATTGTTCAAGAGTAACTTAACTATGGAAAACAGTATGTGAAAATAAGATATTGTAAGGTTTCAAAAGTGTTGAAGATATAAATATGAATATGCTGGAATATGAGTACTATGGTAAAAAATAAAAAGAGGTGAAAGGGAAAACTGTTTTATGTTTCATGGACAATATGGAATGAGAACTTGAATTAATTTAAAGTTAACAGTAAATGGGTATTGTCTAAAATTTTGAAAAAGATACATTTTTGGCTGTGGAAAAAAAGAGTATGGGATAATTAAGATATGTGGGATTGTGTTATATGGTAGATGAAAAATGTAAATAACTGTAAATAATGCGTAAGATGTAAATAATGTAGATAACGTAATTAATGTATGTAAGCTGTGTTAATTAATAAAGATTCCCTACTCTTTTTGTAGGTAGAAGTGTTGCAACAAGCCAGAGGGAAGTTATAGAATGCATTGTGATGGTAAGGGTGTTGTTAAAGCACCTGTAATAATGGATACTGTTGAAATTCATACAATAGTAAATAATGGTTTATCAGATGATTTATTAGTTCAGATAATAAATGTTGGAGATCCTAATGTTGAAAATGAAGCACCTTGAAGGTTATATAGTGGAAAAGGTTCAGTCTGATGATAACACTGTTACTCTGCCAGTAGAAATTAGGTTAAATTATAAAAGGAAGTCTGATGGAACTGTCCCTCTCTGACAGTCAGTGTGTAAACCAGCTATTTTGAAGCAAGCATCTGTTGCAGCATTATCCAATGTTTCCTATGCGACCATGATGAAGCATTCCCAAACAGGGTCTGTACAGGGTGTTTTCAAGACGAGACCTTTACCTGTAATATGTATTTCTTTAAAACCAGACATAACTATAGATAGATATGCTGTCTGGGACTTGATATTTGAACCTTTGAGATTTACAGTAAAGGACATTTGTGCTCTTATACATGTGGGGAATAACACTTTCTGTGACATTACATTTGAAACTGTTGAAATTACAGACATTTTTTTGCAACAAGTAGAATTAAAAAGATTATGTCACCTGTGGGCCCAATGTTTTTTTAGCCCTGTCTATGAACTTTAAAAGAAAACTTCTTAGACAATTTTGGACAGCTGAAACTGAAGAGTGTCTCATTAGGCATTGTTTTTCTCTTTGTTTTAAGCATGTTTTTTACATTAAAAATGGGAAGTGTGTTTTTTATCTAAAGTAAATGTGAAGTTAAAACATATTCCTAGTTTTAGTACTCTTAATGATCATAGAGAATACATTCATTGTGAGGGACAACCTACAATTTGTTGTCTTTCTTTTTTGTGTATCCTTATCACATTTTGTACAATGCTGTGATAACAGACAATTGTAAATATGACTTTCAGCCATGAACTGCATTCCTAGATGTAACACATGCCAGTCAGTTGGGCATTTTTGATTTGTTTCTCCACAATTAAATGCAAAAGATACAGTTGCTGCTGAACAGATAATACCTACAAATGAAAGTGCAGGTGAGGAGAATTCTAGGGATCATGATACATTACAGAAAGATGCCAATGTTATGGAAGAACTTCCTATTGCATCTGTTAATACTTTACAGGAAGATGTTCCAACTTTTGATAATGACGATAGGTTACAAAATGTTTTTTTGGACTGATAGAGGAGGAGGGAGGGAAGGAAAGGGGGATGTTAGTGATGTCAGATTTTACTGATAATGAGGAAGCACAAGGAATAGTATGGTTTACCTTCATTTTATTGCGAGTCATTTGTTCAACATCTTTCCATCGAAAGACAAGTGTAAAAACTCACATCGACTCACATATGTTCGAATGGCTACAATGTGATTGCATTTAGCCATTGAAACACATGGACAAATGTTGAAAATGATTATCAGCTAAACCATTTTGACATGTATACTCGGAGGCTTTCCATGATTCATTCAATCGACTCACGGAAATGCCTGATCACACAAACCATTTGCGATTAAATGAAGGTAAACCAGAATAGTACTAATGGTAAGAGATTACATAAAAAGAAGTTAAGACAGGGAGTTAAAAAGCTTCTTAAGAAGGGAAATACATTTGTCATTTGTAGTTTAAATATCAGTAGCCTGATAAATATCTTAGACTGATTATTTTGGATTTTTGTTTATAGAAAATTCAATCAAGAAAAATCAAGGAAGGATTTATTTTATAATTTGAAGCTTTTTTTAACCGTTAGTTGTCCTATCATTATAGCAGAGTAATGGAAATGCCACAAGAGCTCTAATAAAAAGACCAGATGTAAATATAATGCAGGATATTTTAAAGGAAAATAGTCTTGTTTTTAGAAACTTATATGGAGCTAGCTTATCATAGAGGTAACGTAGCTATGGAGACTGATTATTTTTCCTATGTGGATCATTTTATGTCACTGTTTCATTACCCCTTGATGTTAACATAACAGATCATAAAGCTTTGCTGTTTGAAATTAAAACTAATGTTACTAAAATTGTAGAAAATAAAGGTATTAAGAAGCTAAATGGTTGGCTTGAGGTTTCTTTGGAATAGAAAGGTATTTCAGGGTATTTATGGGATTAAGTAGTTACATTGATTAATTTTTGCAAAGGTTGGTCACAATGGTGGGAATGTATAAGATAAAACATAAAACTACATTTCGTCTTTTGGAAAATCTTTGGGTCAAAAAAAGACATGTCTCAGCTTGGAGGAGATATGAACACTCATTTATATTCTAAAAAAGGAAAATAATTTGCAACAATTTACACCCCCTATGGTCAACATTTATTAGCTAAACAATATTATGTAATACACAGTTCTAAATAGGAAGTTTCTGAGTGTGGGGTAAAAATTTTAAAAAGGACTGCAAATTAATACTTAGTTTAAAAACTCTTGATGGTAACATTGTTACAAATCAAATTGGAATGATGAGGGCAGTGGAAAACTGTGTCAGCTCTGCTAAAAAAAATCTGATTATTCTTTAATACAGATTGAGGACAAAGTAGCAAACTTGTGACTAGGTATGTGGTATAAGGTTCTAAAAGCAGCAGTTAGCAGTTAGAGGCAATATAAGCAGTAGAATAAAACATATTTTATTTAAAAAAAGTATTAAAGCATGCAAATATGGACTGCTGTTACTGGAAGTGGCTACATTGTGTCTGGGGATGGTGGAGGAAGATGGATGAGAGAAAGTATATTGCACATATGATAGTGAGTGGATAAAAGGGTTCTTTTTCTTGGCCTTCAGAAGAGGACACCCAGACAAATCATACAATCTAGTCTGATATATGGCTGGCATCCATTTTGTGCAGTCAGTTAGAAATGCATTGCTGCTTTGCTCAAACAAGGTACATGGCACAATGAATAGTTTAATTCTGCATCATGTTTTAGTTCTGTTTACAATTTCCATTGGTATAAGGGATAAAGTCCTGACCATGACTCAGGTGCCTGAAGTTGTATTAGCTGATCAGGTACCTACCGGCACTAGCATGAGAGAGCTGAGGAATGATAAAGCTTAGGCCTCCCCCCCTCAGAAGAGGGACAGAAAATGTTAATCCTGAGCACAGTCATGTGACAGAATCTCAGTGCACCTGGACATACCTGTCAACTTCTCAAAGCAAGAAATCTGGAGAAAGACATAAATAAAAGTGGCAAAAAGGCTCAAAAATGGGGACAATTTTTAAATATTGCTCTCACAACCTTAGAAAGTTGCTAGAATAACAGGTTTTGCATCAGCATGACATTTCTGAAGGATATTAATACTGAAACTGAATGTCTGTCATTATTTTCTAACCCCAGTGTTTAATGATTTGCCACTAATTTGCCAGAAAACCACAATTTTATGAAAAACAGTCCAAAAATATGAGGCCAAAATCTGGACATTCTGCAAGAATCTGTACAGTTGAGAGGTATGCACCTGGACATTGCATGAAGGTGCTGCCAGAAAGGGAGGAGGGAGTTCATCATGTTACATGCAGAGGCTTTTATGTAGTGATCTTACAGCACATTACACACCAGCAACTCAGGCAGCATAGGGTATACATGAGAGATAGAAACGTATCCAAATTTACCCAAACTACAGTAGTGGCTTGCAGACCGTAATACTTCCTGCAAGATCCACTTTGTTCCAAGTTTGGAGGCAGTTGCTGTCCCTAGCTTAAAGGGGTTAACACTGTGGTGATGTTGCACAAATAAGTGTCTGCAGATTGGGGTGAGCTGAGGCTCAGGAAGGTCAGGCCGCAGTAGATGTTAAGTTCAACCCTGTCCAGCAATGCGAATAGAATCCATTGGGAACATGTTTTAGTGCAGTTTAGCTTATTATGTGGAGGTATTTTATTTTGCACAGTATTGTACTGCAGTTAAGATACTTCAACTTACTTTACTATTCAAGTCTAGTTTTTCAGATCAGGCACATAATCCTGTGTGATTTAAGGGTGCAGCTACTTTGCATGGTAGATATTGAAGTCAATAAGGAGGAAATGACCCTGGCCATCTTTAACTACTTGAGATTCACATGGTTTTCAGCCTCTCACTGGAAGGTCCACCTAACTGTGTTCCAAAGCTGGTAACTTTGTATTATAGCACCACCTGTGCACTAAACCTGCAGCTCTTGGTACCAGTCTGTAGCAAAACAAAGATAAAGATGCCAATACAGTTTTCAAGGAAGCAGTCTTTGCTAAGTATGCACATGATAATGGGAAGGATAGTAGTACAGTGATTAAGGCACTGCAGATGCTGACACCAGCCAGAAAGATTCCACAGAGATGTTCTGCAATTCATAAGTTTTCAGGTTACTGTTAGCTGCTCATTCTATGTGACTGTCATTGATATTGAGTCTTTTACACTTTTCTGTCCCATCTGCTTGAGGGATGTGGATGAGTGTAATGTGGAGCATGCTAATATTGCATGTTATCTTTTAAATGGAAGTTATGGAGTGAGGTAAGGTCATTTCTTTCCTTTTCAGTCATGATAGTAAATAGATGAGTATAATATACAAGTATCTATATGTCTATGAATATATTAGCATTCTCGTGATGTTTTTTGCTGAAACTCATGTTATCAACTCTTCTGCACTGAATCACAACTCACTATAACTCCAAATTGGGCTTTATTATGTCCTACAGAGGGGGCAGGTCAGTGTTTTTTTGCTCCTTTGAGGCTGTTGAATTGTGATGTCAAATATTTTAATCAGTATTCCATGCATTGGCTAAAACTTGTTCAGTAATTGCTAGTGCAAACATATCCATGTAGAACTTTATCTATCTCTATGTACTGTTATTTACAAGTGGTCATTTCTCAGATTTGCTACTCGATGCATAATACCATATCTGAATTATTGAAATGGCACCATACACTCAACTTTAAGCCATAATAAGAGAAATGTACATAAACTGTGTGGTGGTTTAGAGCAGATAATTAAGGCTGTGCACCATAATGAACTTCATCCTATTGTCCAGGGTTTGATTTCCTCAAACTTCGTGTGGCAACTGTAGGTCTCTGGGCAAGTTACTTAACCAGACACTGTTCATGGGTCACTCCTGAAAAAGTTCTTGTGCCTAGAGAGCTTTCCACTAAATGAATAAATAAACAAATACAATAAAAATAAATAAAAATTGCTGTTGTTGAATAGGTCACTATAATCTAGTTATAGATAAACAGATGTATTGTCTTATGAACCTACACACAGTCCATTCGTCTTCTGCATACGGTCAAGGATAATATATCACATGCACACTTCACGTGTGTGTGTGTGTGTGTGTGTGTGTGTGTGTGTGTGTGTGTGTGTGTGTGTGTGTGTATCTTTATCTATGTATCTATCTCTCTATCTATCCATCCATCTAGCCATCCTCTGCACAGTTTGTGATAGTGATACCATGCCTAGAAGAAATGCTATTACTACTATTCATCAGAATAAGTGTGCCCGAAAGAGCCCCACAAAATGTAATAATGTTGCTATGAAGTTAAAAAAAAGTAGAATCTGCTATGTCACTGTGCTACCACTAAATATATGAACTATATAATTACAGTGGAATGAAAATAATTACTAGAGTTATTAGATTCTGGAATCCTGATTACACTGGTTAGGTAACACTGTACTGGCATTTGTAAGACATACCCTGTAAAATAGGAAGAAATCCAAAATCTCTTGGGTAACATCTACATCACATAGGTCTTGTGTATTATTTATCTCATGGTATAATCAGTAGTCAAGATTTGCCCAGTATAAAGATATAAAAAACTATGAAAGTTTTAGTAGGAGGAAAGTTCAGCTGGATATTTTTCCAGAGGTACATAACTGTAATAAAAGAGAACAATTACAGGGTTAGGGGAAATTTAGGGGAAAGAAAAAAACAAGATTACACACTGGATGGAAGGATTAAAGAGACTCCTGTTAAATACTGAAGGATGTTGAGTTTTACCAAAAGATTCCAACAGTTAAAGGAATGAAATAAGTCTAGAGACTGAGTGACAGAATAACCCCTAGTTAATAAAATACTATGAGAAATAGGAGTAGAAATTGAGGAAATGGCAGATGGGTCTCATAATGAAAGAATGAAAAAGGTGATCTTGAACAAGTCTTAAGCTTCTCCCTGCTGCATCAAAGCAGAAAGCCAGTCAGGAACAGAAGCAAGACTCTAAGAGTAAGCAAGTAAAACAATCAGTGAGATGGGGAAAAGAAATCAGCCTGTACCTCTGGTAGAATAAAAATTATGTTTTCATGAGTCACTGTTTAATAGGCGATGAATGTTGTAGGAGAAGATGCCATGGCCTCCCCATCATGTAAAAATAATGCCAAAATGACTGATATGGATGACCTCCAGATAAGCTATATCAGTCTCCAGAAAATTGAGTGGGAAGAGAGTACCCTAAATAGAGCCAACAGTACCCAAAGAGAAAGAGAGAGAATAGATGGAAAACCAAAATATTAGAACAAGCTCCTTTCATATCTTTAGTTTGTGAAAATGAACTGCTAAATAAGGTAAACAAAGACAGAGAACAGATATTGATATATGTATTCCTTCCCAAACCTTTCAGAATACTTGTAATGAAGGTAGCACACGTCTGTAGTCTGGGTGGTTATTTAACAATGGATAAGACAATTACTAGAGTTTTGCTTGAACTTTATTGGCCTGTTATTATTATTATTATTATTATTATTATTATTATTGTTGGGAATAGGGAACATTTGTAGAGCCTGCCCTGACTACCAAAGGATAGCACCCAATCCAGGATTTAGGACTGTTCAGATACCTTTACCCATTATGGAGGTCCCTTTTGAATGTTTAGCAATGGATATTGTGGATCCACTTATAAAATGGAATAATGGCCTTCAGTATATCTCAGTAATTATTAATAAATGAAATTTCCTAAGCCAGTACCACTGTGAATAGTTAGTGCAAAGCCTATAGTGAAAAAATAGCAATGCTCATTTTTAGGATAGAAGTTCCCTGAGAATTTCTCACTTTCCAAGGTACTTGCTTCATCTCCAGAATGATGTATGAGCTTTGCCAGTAATTAAAGAGCAACAGTTAAGGACATGTATATACCAAACCTAGTCACTGGGCTAGGCGAATACTTTAACAAAACTTCAAAGCCTGTGTTACAAAAAGCTACACAGTTACAGGGGAAAGCTGAGATTGATTACTTTCCTGTCTTCTTTTTTATGTAAGAGAAGTACCCCAGTCATCAAATGGATTTACATCATTTGAATGCTGTATAGCAAACATCCTTGGGGCTTAACAAAAGAAACATGGGAGGACGAAAACACTCATTTTAAAAGTGCAATAGGAAAATTTACTAATCTGCAAGATAGAAAAAAAATGCTATGCCTTTAGTAAACAAACAAATGAAGAGGGTACAAGAGATTTGCATTTGTCTTATTTTATTTAATAATTCTCTGTTCTTAGGGTTAATGTACATATTGTAAATAGTTACAATTAATTTTTTTCTTTAAAACATGATTTATTATATTCATATATTATATAACATTTCATATATGTAATTGTTCTCAGAAATCTTAATAAAATATTTTAAGAAAAAGGAAGGTGCAAGAGGCATGCCAGAGGCGATATAACAGAAATCACACCAGAAGATAAGGTATTTGCATTAGAGCCCTTTGCAAAAAAAGGTCCTTACAAAGAGGAAATGTCCCTTTGAAGTGATAGAGAAAGTAAATGAGGTGAAGTTTTGGGTCTATATCATATTCTAGAAGTTTATATTAAATCCTTGAAGAGGCGTTCCATCGAACGCCTTTTCATCGACACGTAGTCAGCGAAGTCAGTAAACCATGAACGTTTACATCAGCGATTTCTTTCCCTGGGATAATGTTATGTTTGAAGTGGTGTGTTTGTGTTTTGAGTTTCCCAGGGAAAGAAATCACTGTTTTGAACATTCGTGACTTCGCTGATTACGTGTCGATGAAGAGGCGATCGATGGAACGCCTCTTCAAGGATTTAATATAAACTTGAATTTTTAGCTGAGGCAAATGAAAAAAAAATGGAAGCCACAGCAGCTGAACTACATAATTGCCCTGAAATTGTTGTGAGAAAAGAATATTCTGTTGTATGTATGTTTGCAGGGGAAATTAAGGTACCTACAGAATGTACTGAAGTCAAAATAGTGGACACAGTATTTGGATCTTGGAAACAAGAATAAAGACATATTCTCAGAGGTACCTGTTCCAACTATTTAAATTCATCAAAATAAAGAAGTGAGATGTTAACTCTTAATCAGATATTGGTGATGTTACAAGAGTCCGTATTTCTGTTTATGTTACAGGGTATTCCCTGCAGTCTCTATGTAAGCATATCACTTTAATTTTCTGCTTATACATTTTTGTGCTTACAAACATATTGTCTTTTAACCAATATAATCAAAGTTCCTGAATCCAACAATCATAGTCATTTTCTCCATTATTCTACAATATATTTCATAAGTTTTGGTGAAAGTACAATATTAGAATGCAGATTCTAGACTTCTGGAACTTACCAATTTAGCATTATCAAATTGCATTGCTGCACTTTCAGGCACACTTTCTTTAACAAAATGCTGCCCGGTGCTAACAGGTTTTGTAGGCTTATCAGTGTTATCATTAACTGCACATTTACTGACACTATGCCCTTTTGTAGATAGTTAAAAATAAGCTACTTGAAATGTTGACCTTTTTTTTCTTGTTATAGACACAAAAGCATACTTAGGTGGAAGCTTCTTCCTTCGCCCTTTGTGCTTGCAAGTCTTGAGCTATCTGCAGATTAATTTAGTAGCAAATGCTTTATTGCAAATACTAGTTGTTCAAAAGGCTTTGTGCCACTCTGGGCTACCTACTACTTAAGCTGTTAGGGAGTGCCTTCTTAAATATACTTATAGAAAAAAATTACTGGAATTTTCCTTGCTTTGTTTATATGAGGTTCTAGACACACTTTTTCAAAATGTGCTCTAAATCAGACATTTGTGATGTTATCAATGTGTCCAAATAAAATACCCAGTTAAAAACTTAAGGAAGTGAGCTATAGGTGAAGCCCCAGTCCTTGTTAAAGTCTCTTATTTTATTTTCTTGTAGTCTTGTGAAACAGTCTTCAAGATCAGTGTAAATTTTCACTGTCTTCCTGTTAGCTGGGGTGTTAGAATTCTATCCCATTCAGTCTGAGGCCAGTTCCCCATAACTGCACACCTTTCAAAGTAATAAAGGTAAGTTTCCATGTCATCCTCTGGTCCAAGCTTTTTAAAGGATATACCAGACTTATGGATTACCTATGAACTGGAAGTCTGGTTTACCAGAGTATATCTTCAAAGAAACAGTCTGTACTGTAATAAATGAAATGAAGAAATAGCAGTAGAAATCGAACTCTAAAAATCAAATGCCAAAGAACAAAAATCAACATCTATTGCAAAGCTTTTGGGTCACAGACACCCTTCCTCAGTGCTACTATCACAAAAATGAAAAATGCAACATTTAAATATGTGTATGTATGTGTATATATATATATATATATATATATATATATATATATATATATATATATATATATATATGTGTGTGTGTGTGTGTGTGTGTGTTGGTGCAAAGTTTAAATTGTCATGGGGGTGGGGAATTAATGACATTATGTGATAGGCTGGCAGCAATCATGTGTTTTTATTTAAATGTTGTATTTTTCATTTTTGTGATAGTAGCAGAGGAAGGGTGTCTGTGACCTGAAAGCTTTGCAATAAAATTGATTTTTGTTCTTTGGCATTGGATTTTTAGAGTTCAATTACCAGAGTATGTATCAGCAGGAGGCTGAGCAGGCATTGATCAGTTCACACTGAAGGCTGACCATGCACTGATTAATTCTTTCTTGAAGACTGATCAGATATTGGCCATTTGGCTGTAGAAGACCTGTAATAAGATCTCCTTCACTTTTTTTACCTGTACTCAGCATTCAAAGTCAGTATGCACAAGGATCAGTTTCTCCAAAAAACACCTACATTGAAAGCAATTATCAAGCTTCTCATTCAGCACAGCTTCTTTTGTAAGCTAGTAACTTGGTATTCTGGATACTGATTCTAGTGAGGTTTAGTACTGACGTAAAGCAAGCATCTATGAACAAGTCATAATATATGGAAAGACTGTAGCTTTTGCTCACACCAAAACACCAGCATAGCAAATGGTTTGGTTTGTAAGAGTTAAGTCAGTCACTGAAAACCACCTTTCCTATTTGACATCTGTAGTTAAGTTCCAGCACACAAACAAACAAAACAAAAACATCTAGTTCAAACAACATATTCAGAGTGCACTAGCCAGTGTGCTGGAGTCTCAGGTAAGCTCTTTTTCTGCTAAATGTTCAGATTCTGCAGGATGTACACAATTCAGGCCACAAATACTGTTTCATTGCAATGAGATGTAGCATCCCCTTCACACAGTGCTCTGGAAATGTAAATAGCTAAAATAAATGAACAAGATTTACAGAGACCTTGCTAGGAATGCATGCAAGTGGCTTCTGTTTTAAAAGGCACAAGCTCCTCTCTATCACAGCAACCCCCTCTGGGGTGCCTACATTCTGGTATATATTATTCCTTCTAGAATCTCTCATAGGACCCTCTTGATACTCAGAAGTTATGAAACTGGTCACAAGCAGGGCAGTGGCCCTTAAACAAGCACACTGTAGCTGTCCTAGTTGTTTTTCCATTGTCCCTGGTTAACTCTAAACTGCCTGATTGTTTCTGGGCTAGCCTGTTTAAAGGAACCAACCATTACTGTGCTACAATATATCTATATGTATATCTATATTTATGTCTGTCTATTTATATATCACTCTATCTGTCTAGCTATCTGTTTATTTATCTATCTATTGAAAACTGGACAGAGTTGAACACCAAACCTGACTGGACAAACTAAAGCAATTGTTGTTATTTTTCTTTCGGCTTTTCCCAGTTAGGGGTCACCACAGCGGAACTCCGGTCTGCTAATGATTGGCAGTAGATGTCTACTGTGCCGAGGTGCCAGCTCGACGCCCAACCTTCAACGAAGGCATGCCCATTCACGCATGTCTTTCGAACGCTACTCGACTGCGGGGAGGACATGCAGACTCCACACAGAAGGCGCTCCAATAAGATGACTGTTATTTCTGCAGAAAGGCATCTAGGAAGCAAGAAGAAATGCAAATTACAAAAACAAACAAAAAAAAAATCATTGTGATAGCTACAGAGAATCCTCACTTAACAAACTGCTACCATCCTGAAAAATCATTTAGCAGAGATAAACTACCAGACACAGAAATACACAAATAATAAAAATATAAACAAGAAAAATACACACCCATATCCGATACATTCCTAAACATCTATTAAAAAGAATAAAACAAAACAGAAATCAGTATTATGACACAATTTAAATTTACTTTTTAACAGTGAAAGCACTAAAACAGTAATTTAAGTACATTGTCAGATTGGGAACAGTAAAAGGCATCCAAAGGGTAAAAATAACATCCAAAGGACAGAAAATGAATGAAGTATGCATGCAGAAAGGACCATCAGTCCCACTGCAACAGAAAACATACCCCGGGATTCATGAAGCTCGGCGCAAGGATGGTTTAAGCCTTGCACCGAGCATCCTCACTACAGATGGCGCAGCAGCGCCATATGAATATGTATGAGGGCATGCCACCGCACCCTCAATGTGCGCAGGAAATGTGTGCGAGTATAGGGGGTGTGTACAAGTGCTCTACAGAGGTGTAAACATGCCCTGACACTTGCTAAACCTACTATGCCTACTAGTAGAGCCCGCCCCTAATAGTAAGTCAGTAAGTCAGTGTCCGTGGATACCGAAATGTATGCTAAGCATACAAGAGTGTCCACGAACAGTGAAATAAAATCGAAGTAGTAAGCACACAAGCACATAGTGGAATGTAGAGCCATGTCCCTAGACCTGTCACAATTAGATTCCCTGTCCCCGTGTCCCTATTATACATTTGAATTGCAGCAATATCGAAGGTGTAAGCAAAGCGCAGCATGTCTGCGCATCGCTGCCCACCGCCGAGCGTAGCTTACACATCATATTCATTCAAAACAGAGAAAAACATGTGGAATCAACGTAAGTGTCAATAGTGTAATGTTTAGAGCGTCTGCCTATCAAACAGGCATTCACAGTTCGAGCCCAACAATAGCACATATAATTTTCCATGTGGAATGAATGTCGTTTTGCCGTAAAACCAACATAAGAGTATCGCATGAGATATTTAACTTAAATATCAGTCAAGCAAAGTGGCACTGTCATAATGAATAAGGTACTAGTAAGCAGGTGTAAGCACAAATAAGTAGCAGTAAACACATATAAGTACCATTAAGCAAGTCTAAGTGCACTTGCGCGGATCTAAGCAGTGCCCAGCATAGGAAATGTATATAAGTATATACAGATATATAATATATATATATATATATATATATATATATATATATATATATATATATATATATATAGATAGATATGAATGAGAAGGCAATCAACAGCAACCCCAGTATTATATAGCGCTGTCAGCGTATGTCATATCCAGCTGGGCAGGAGTGAGCAAAGCACTGCTACTCTCACCACAGGCAGGATATTACCAGTGGGAGTAACATTGTTGATTTACTAAGTCTACTTTACCCACAGAAATTGAAAGACCATTTGGCCTTCCGACCATTACACAAGCAAGGGCAGGTATGTTCAAGGACTAAATGGTGAGAGAGCCTGAGAATACATGGGTTGGGACAACATACGTGTAGGGCCCCTAACACTCTGGAGAGGGTAATGTGTGGAGGAGTGTCATGGCTGCGATAACAAGTGGACAATGGATGGTATGCATGTATTTTGAACACGGGTGGGGTGGAGGAACTTTGGGTATGAAATTATGGAGCCAGGCGTGCCAGAGTTGGATGGTCTGGTTCTAATTGGACCGCCCTGTGGAGGTCAGCGAGTTTGTTATAGGTATATAAGCATGCACACATGCAGACATCAATATGTAGAAGTACATTCTCTGTAACACATTCATTACATTTGCAGACACAAATAACATGAATGTGTCCTTACAAACCTCAACAGTAGATAGAATAATAGGTTGTGCAGAAGAGGGATGGGATGAAACTGCTAAAACGGAGAAGTGTGTACAATGTCCGAAGTCAGTGTTGTGCTGAAAATAATCAAATGTGAGGACTTTACCTGCTACGGCAATGTCAATTACTAAACCAGTCTATTTGGAAAAGAAATATGCCAAACACATACATAATTAGGCTCTCATGTGTAATGTGTGCGTTACCACATAGTCATACATATTAATTTATTGTAGTGTCA
>NC_056749.1:349866032-349868532 GCF_019279795.1 Protopterus annectens
TATCAAGACTCCCTCAGACAGACATGTGTCAGTCATATACACAAACATTTGTACATTGGCCATATACATCACTCTGTGCATGTTATTCATATTAACACAACAGTTCCTGTCCAATCATTATGTGAGAACAGTACTCTTGCAAGGTGCTGCGTGTGATATCATCATCATGATAAAGGTAAATGGGGTAACCATAGAGGGACCGATAGTGTTGTGTGTACAGTGGGGTTGTCCGCATCACGTGTACCTGGAACATTTAGGAGTCATGTGCATACTAGGATCATGCACCTGAGAGACAGGGATGAGGACAACTGGAGTATGTTGTGATGCATATTAAAAGGGTTAGATGTGTCCAGTGGACATGTGTGTGAAATGGACAGCTATATATGGGGCAAATGTTCTAGGAACTGATTGGCCTTTTGTTTCCGTAGGATGAGAGTGGGATGTGGGGGAAGTAGTATAGGTATGCTCATGGAGGATAGGTAGGGTAGGATGATAGACAAGACAGCATACAGGGTCGGTGTATGACACATGTGGGGGGATACACCTCGGACAGGGAGGGTTGTTCGGCATTCACAAGCCCATGAGCCCCCAGATGGAAACAGTGGGACGGAGGTCCCCAGCCATGGGCAGCCACCACTGCACCAAACAGCTGCAAAGGTGGCAGTGCTGGGGGCTGTCTAGGAGGGGCAGCCTCACCCTGTAAATGTGACACTCTGCCCTTGAGCTGGCATATTTGGCCTCAAAACCCCTTATTGAGCCCCCTATGCACCACATCCTGGATTGTACGACAGTGGACATGTTCCTGTCTGGACCTGCTCCTAGGGGGGGGACAAGCCCCATCCTCAGTGGCGGTACCACCAGAAGACGATGCAGAGCCAACAGAAGTGGAGGTCCAAGGCTGGGCCTCAGATGTGCTGGTGCCTTGTGCCATGGCCAGCTGAGGTGGGACAGGAGGTTCTGCTGGGACCTGCAAACCCATACAGCCTATGGTGTTGCAATTTAAACACAGATATGGCTTAGTAGTAGTCAACAGCATTCAGGATTACTTACAACAGCATGCATATATATGACCATCAACCCAAAACAACAGATGGTATAAATTTGCAGAGGGAGCACAACACATGCATACATACTGCATGACATCTGAACAACATGTGGAAGACTTGTGACTGCAGCTATGAACAGTGACCCATTATTGGCATGTCACTGAGAACCCCAGACAGTGTCTGTCATACCACTGTTTCATGTGACATATGTCCAGTCAGGGATGCGATGGTAGTAACTCATCACTATCACCATGTACTGGCTGCAATCCTCACACTATGCTCCTGCTGTTCACAGATGAGTGTTCAGTGAGTAACACAGGAAACAAATGGTTCCACACCCTGACCAGTCCACAGATGGCCCTACAGATGGGGGTCCCTCACAAACAGAGCACCGTCTTGTCAGTTTTAAAACATGCAGAATAACCATTACCACACACAACTTGTTAAATAGGCAGTTGTCTCAATGAAGCATAGCTACACTTACATGCTGTAGTCATGTCTGGCACATCACCCTCCTGTCTTTAGGCTATTTCCCTCTGTGTATGTTGTTTGAGGAACATCCAGATATCATCTGTGATGCCGTTTACCAAACACCAGGTCCAGGTACCATTCACAGTGACTGTCATGGGAAAACACCAACATGATGTTCCTAGATATTGTACTGTGTTTTTTATGCGAATGGCTATGGGGACATCATCACAGCTGTTCCACATGCAATCAGCTAGAGGAGGACTGCAATAGGTGCAGAGACCATCATCTGAACATGAACATCACTTACAATACACAAGCTGTTACTGAGCAGGTGTACACCTCCACATCCACCAGAGAGTGTGTGGGAGGGACAGATAGAGGCAAAGTACATCAGAGAAGGGCTTGGTGACTAAAACCTAAGCATCGTCTGTCACACACCTACCAGTACAGGAGTTCAAACCCCTGACTGACTAGTCATTACTATTTTAAGTGCATGCAGTTACTCCATGTGCCACAAAGCTGACATGTTGGTGTGCTGCAAGAACATATATGTGTGTTGGTGTGCAACATCTGCAACAGAGATATAGTAAACATACATTAGGTGTAGCACACATAGCTGTCCACATGAATGGATGTCATTGTCAACACAACCACACTATCTAATGGACTCCCATTGACACTCTTTGTGCCCTCACAAATGCACTCTCAAACCACTTAGTTTGCCACACTGCAGTAATGCACAGGTACTACATGCACCACAGAGGATATCCGGAGGTTCTATGGGCTAAGGCATGTGAACATGTTTGACATCTGTCGGTATGCCAATGGGAGTTATACTGGGAGTGACTGTGGTTGGGAGCATCATACCCCACATGCAGACACAAGGTGCTAGTACTGACATGCATGTGTGCATTGCTTCATGGGTGTGTAGTGTTTGGCTGTGCAAGATGGCTGTGCAAGGCTGGGTGAGGGGTAATCCTTGG